>NW_027139479.1:0-2500 GCF_035084215.1 Heptranchias perlo
TAGGGTGAGCGAGAGAGAGAGAGAGGTGAGCGAGAAGAGAGAGAGAGGGTGAGCGAGAGAGAGAGAGGGTGAGCGAGAGAGAGAGAGAGGTGAGCGAGAGAGAGAGAGAGGGTGAGCGAGAGAGAGAGAGAGAGAGTGTGAGCGAGAGAGAGAGAGAGGGTGAGCGAGAGAGAGAGAGAGGGTGAGCGAGAGAGAGAGAGAGGGTGAGCGAGAGAGAGAGAGAGAGGGGTGAGCGAGAGAGAGAGAGAGGGTGAGCGAGAGAGAGAGAGAGGTGAGCGAGAGAGCGAGAGAGGGTGAGCGAGAGAGAGAGAGAGTGAGCGAGAGAGAGAGAGGTGAGCGAGAGAGAGAGAGAGGGTGAGCGAGAGAGAGAGAGAGGGTGAGCGAGAGAGAGAGAGGTGAGCGAGAGAGAGAGAGAGGAGAGCGAGAGAGAGAGAGATGAGCGTGAGAGAGAGAGTGTGAGCGAGAGAGAGAGAGGGAGCGAGAGAGAGAGAGAGGGTGAGCGAGAGAGAGAGAGAGGGTGAGCGAGAGAGAGAGAGAGAGGGTGAGCGAGAGAGAGAGAGGGTGAGCGAGAGAGAGAGAGAGTGTGAGCGAGAGAGAGAGAGTGTGAGCGAGAGAGAGAGAGTGTGAGCGAGAGAGAGAGAGTGTGAGCGAGAGAGAGAGAGTGTGAGCGAGAGAGAGAGAGTGTGAGCGAGAGAGAGAGAGTGTGAGCGAGAGAGAGAGAGGAGAGAGAGAGAGGGTGAGCGAGAGAGAGAGAGAGGTGAGCGAGAGAGAGAGAGAGGGTGGCGAGAGAGAGAGAGAGGGTGAGCGAGAGAGAGAGAGAGGTGAGCGAGAGAGAGAGAGAGGGTGAGCGAGAGAGAGAGAGAGGGTGAGCGAGAGAGAGAGAGAGGGTGAGCGAGAGAGAGAGAGAGGGTGAGCGAGAGAGAGAGAGAGGGTGAGCGAGAGAGAGAGAGAGAGGGTGAGCGAGAGAGAGGGAGAGAGTGAGCGAGAGAGAGAGAGAGAGCGTGAGCGAGAGAGAGAGAGAGAGAGAGCGTGAGCGAGAGAGAGAGAGAGAGAGGGTGAGCGAGAGAGAGAGAGAGAGGGTGAGCAGAGAGAGAGAGAGAGAGTGAGCGAGAGAGAGAGAGAGAGGGTGAGCGAGAGAGAGAGAGAGAGGGTGAGCGAGAGAGAGAGAGAGAGAGGGTAGAGCGAGAGAGAGAGAGAGAGGGTGAGCGAGAGAGAGAGAGAGAGAGAGAGAGTGTGAGCGAGAGAGAGAGAGGTGAGCGAGAGAGAGAGAGTGTGAGCGAGAGAGAGAGAGTGTGAGCGAGAGAGAGAGAGTGTGAGCGAGAGAGAGAGAGTGTGAGCGAGAGAGAGAGAGGGTGAGCGAGAGAGAGAGAGAGAGAGGTGAGCGAGAGAGAGAGAGAGAGGGTGAGCGAGAGAGAGAGAGAGAGGGTGAGCGAGAGAGAGAGAGAGAGAGGGTGAGCGAGAGAGAGAGAGAGAGAGAGAGGGTGAGCGAGAGAGAGAGAGAGAGAGAGAGAGGGTGAGCGAGAGAGAGAGAGAGAGAGAGGGTGAGCGAGAGAGAGAGAGAGAGAGGGTGAGCGAGAGAGAGAGAGAGAGAGAGAGGGTGAGCGAGAGAGAGAGAGAGAGAGAGAGGGTGAGCGAGAGAGAGAGAGAGAGAGAGGTGAGCGAGAGAGAGAGAGAGAGAGGGTGAGCGAGAGAGAGAGAGAGAGAGGGTGAGAGAGGGTGAGCGAGAGAGAGAGGGTGAGCGAGAGAGAGAGAGAGGTGAGCGAGAGAGAGAGAGAGGGTGAGCGAGAGAGAGAGAGAGGGTGAGCGAGAGAGAGAGGGAGGGTGAGCGAGAGAGAGAGAGAGAGGGTGAGCGGAGAGAGAGAGAGAGAGGGGGAGCGAGAGAGAGAGAGAGGGTGAGCGAGAGAGAGAGAGAGGTGAGCGAGAGAGAGAGGGTGAGCGAGAGAGAGAGAGAGGGTGAGCGAGAGAGAGAGAGAGGGTGAGCGAGAGAGAGAGAGGGTGAGCGAGAGAGAGAGAGAGGGAGAGCGAGAGAGAGAGAGGGTGAGCGAGAGAGAGAGAGGTGAGCGAGAGAGAGAGAGAGGGTGAGCGAGAGAGAGAGAGAGGGTGAGCGAGGGTGAGCGAGAGAGAGAGAGTGTGAGCGAGAGAGAGAGAGTGTGAGCGAGAGAGAGAGAGTGTGAGCGAGAGAGAGAGAGTGTGAGCGAGAGAGAGAGAGTGTGAGCGAGAGAGAGAGAGTGTGAGCGAGAGAGAGAGAGGGTGAGCGAGAGAGAGAGAGGGTGAGCGAGAGAGAGAGAGGGTGAGCGAGAGAGAGAGAGGGTGAGCGAGAGAGAGAGAGGGTGAGCGAGAGAGAGAGAGGGTGAGCGAGAGAGAGAGAGGGTGAGCGAGAGAGAGAGAGGGTGAGCGAGAGAGAGAGAGGTGAGCGAGAGAGAGAGAGGGTGAGCGAGAGAGAGAGAGGGTGAGCGAGAGAGAGAGAGGAAGAGAGAGGAGAGAGGAGAGGGTGAGCGAG
>NW_027139479.1:7500-12500 GCF_035084215.1 Heptranchias perlo
AGAGAGAGAGAGAGGGTGAGCGAGAGAGAGAGAGAGGAGGTGAGCGAGAGAGAGAGAGAGAGGGTGAGCGAGAGAGAGAGGGTGAGCGAGAGAGAGAGAGAGTGAGCGAGAGAGAGAGAGAGAGAGGGTGAGCGAGAGAGAGAGAGAGAGAGAGGGTGAGCGAGAGAGAGAGAGAGAGAGAGGGTGAGCGAGAGAGAGAGAGAGAGAGGGTGAGCGAGAGAGAGAGAGAGTGAGCGAGAGAGAGAGAGAGAGAGGGTGAGCGAGAGAGAGAGAGAGAGAGAGAGGGTGAGCGAGAGAGAGAGAGAGAGAGAGGGTGAGCGAGAGAGAGAGAGAGAGAGGGTGAGCGAGAGAGAGAGAGGGTGAGCGAGAGAGAGAGAGGGTGAGCGAGGAGAGAGAGGGTGAGCGAGAGAGAGAGAGAGAGGGTGAGCGAGAGAGAGAGAGGTGAGCGAGAGAGAGAGAGGGTGAGCGAGAGAGAGAGGGTGAGCGAGAGAGAGAGAGTGAGCGAGAGAGAGAGAGAGAGAGGGTGAGCGAGAGAGAGAGAGAGAGAGAGGGTGAGCGAGAGAGAGAGAGAGAGAGGGTGAGCGAGAGAGAGAGAGAGAGAGAGGGTGAGCGAGAGAGAGAGGGTGAGCGAGAGAGAGAGGGTGAGCGAGAGAGAGAGAGAGAGAGAGGGTGAGCGAGAGAGAGAGAGAGAGAGGGTGAGAGAGGGTGAGCGAGAGAGAGAGAGAGGGTGAGCGAGAGAGAGAGAGAGGGTGAGCGAGAGAGAGAGAGGGTGAGCGAGAGAGAGAGAGGGTGAGCGAGAGAGAGAGAGGGTGAGCGAGAGACAGAGAGGGTGAGCGAGAGAGAGAGAGGGTGAGCGAGAGAGAGAGAGAGGGTTGAGCGAGAGAGAGAGAGAGAGAGGGTGAGCGAGAGAGAGAGAGAGGGTGAGAGAGGGTGAGCGAGAGAGAGAGGGTGAGCGAGAGAGAGAGGGTGAGCGAGAGAGAGAGGGTGAGCGAGAGAGAGAGGGTGAGCGAGAGAGAGAGAGAGAGGGTGAGCGAGAGAGAGAGAGGGTGAGCGAGAGAGAGAGAGAGAGGGTGAGCGAGAGAGAGAGAGAGAGGGTGAGCGAGAGAGAGAGAGAGGGTGAGCGAGAGAGAGAGAGGGTGAGCGAGAGAGAGAGAGAGGGTGAGCGAGAGAGAGAGAGAGGTGAGCGAGAGAGAGAGAGAGGGTGAGCGAGAGAGAGAGAGAGGGTGAGCGAGAGAGAGAGAGAGGGTGAGCGAGAGAGAGAGAGAGGGTGAGCGAGAGAGAGAGAGAGGGTGAGCGAGAGAGAGAGAGAGGGTGAGCGAGAGAGAGAGAGAGGGTGAGCGAGAGAGAGAGAGAGGGTGAGCGAGAGAGAGAGAGAGGGTGAGCGAGAGAGAGAGAGAGGGTGAGCGAGAGAGAGAGAGAGGGTGAGCGAGAGAGAGAGAGAGGGTGAGCGAGAGAGAGAGAGAGAGAGGGTGAGAGAGAGAGTGTGAGCGAGAGAGAGAGTGTGGCGAGAGAGAGAGAGAGTGTGAGCGAGAGAGAGAGAGTGTGAGCGAGAGAGAGAGAGTGTGAGCGAGAGAGAGAGAGTGTGAGCGAGAGAGAGAGAGGGTGAGCGAGAGAGAGAGAGAGGGTGAGCGAGAGAGAGAGAGAGAGGGTGAGCGAGAGAGAGAGAGAGAGGGTGAGCGAGAGAGAGAGAGAGGGTGAGCGAGAGAGAGAGAGAGAGGGAGAGAGTGAGCGAGAGAGAGAGAGAGAGAGAGCGTGAGCGAGAGAGAGAGAGAGAGAGCGTGAGCGAGAGAGAGAGAGAGAGAGAGGGTGAGCGAGAGAGAGAGGGTGAGCGAGAGAGAGAGAGAGAGTGAGCGAGAGAGAGAGAGGGTGAGCGAGAGAAAGAGAGAGAGGGTGAGCGAGAGAGAGCTGTGAGCGAGAGAGAGAGAGAGAGAGCGAGAGAGAGAGGGTGAGCGAGAGAGAGAGAGAGAGGGTGAGCGAGAGAGAGAGAGGGTGAGCGAGAGAGAGAGAGGGTGAGCGAGAGAGAGAGAGAGGGTGAGCGAGAGAGAGAGAGAGTGAGCGAGAGAGAGAGAGAGGGTGAGCGAGAGAGAGAGAGAGAGAGGGTGAGCGAGAGAGAGAGAGAGGGTGAGCGAGAGAGAGAGAGAGGGTGAGCGAGAGAGAGAGAGAGAGGGTGAGCGAGAGAGAGAGAGGGTGAGCGAGAGAGAGAGAGAGAGAGGTGAGCGAGAGAGAGAGAGAGAGAGAGAGAGGGTGAGCGAGAGAGAGAGAGAGAGGGTGAGCGAGAGAGAGAGAGAGAGAGAGAGAGGGTGAGCGAGAGAGAGAGAGAGAGAGAGGGTGAGCGTGAGAGAGAGAGAGAGGGTGAGCGAGAGAGAGAGAGAGAGGGTGAGCGAGAGAGAGAGAGAGAGGGTGAGCGAGGGTGAGCGAGAGAGAGAGAGGGTGAGCGAGAGAGAGAGAGAGGGTGAGCGAGAGAGAGAGAGAGGGTGAGCGAGAGAGAGAGAGAGGGTGAGCGAGAGAGAGAGAGAGAGGGTGAGCGAGAGAGAGAGAGAGAGAGGGTGAGCGAGAGAGAGAGAGAGAGAGGGTGAGCGAGAGAGAGAGAGAGAGGGTGAGCGAGAGAGAGAGAGAGAGGGTGAGCGAGAGAGAGAGGGTGAGCGAGAGAGAGAGGGTGAGCGAGAGAGAGAGAGAGGGTCAGCGAGAGAGAGAGAGAGGGTGAGCGAGAGAGAGAGAGAGGGTGAGCGAGAGAGAGAGAGAGGGTGAGCGAGAGAGAGAGAGGGTGAGCGAGAGAGAGAGAGAGAGAGGGTGAGAGAGAGAGTGTGAGCGAGAGAGAGAGAGAGTGTGAGCGAGAGAGAGAGAGGTGAGCGAGAGAGAGAGAGTGTGAGCGAGAGAGAGAGAGTGTGAGCGAGAGAGAGTGAGTGTGAGCGAGAGAGAGAGAGTGTGAGCGAGAGAGAGAGAGTGTGAGCGAGAGAGAGAGAGTGAGCGAGAGAGAGAGGGTGAGCGAGAGAGAGAGGTGAGCGAGAGAGAGAGGGTGAGCGAGAGAGAGAGAGTGTGAGCGAGAGAGAGAGAGTGTGAGCGAGAGAGAGAGAGTGTGAGCGAGAGAGAGAGAGTGTGAGCGAGAGAGAGAGAGTGTGAGCGAGAGAGAGAGAGTGTGAGCGAGAGAGAGAGAGAGAGAGGGTGAGCGAGAGAGAGAGAGAGAGGGTGAGCGAGAGAGAGAGAGAGAGAGAGAGAGGGTGAGCGAGAGAGAGAGAGAGAGAGAGGGTGAGCGAGAGAGAGAGAGAGAGGGTGAGCGAGAGAGAGAGAGAGAGAGAGGTGAGCGAGAGAGAGAGAGAGAGGGTGAGCGAGAGAGAGAGAGGGTGAGAGAGGGTGAGCGAGAGAGAGAGAGGGTGAGAGAGGGTGAGCGAGAGAGAGAGAGAGAGAGAGGGTGAGCGAGAGAGAGAGAGAGAGAGGGGTGAGCGAGAGAGAGAGAGAGGGTGAGCGAAGAGAGAGAGGGTGAGAGAGGGTGAGCGAGAGAGAGAGAGAGAGGGTGAGAGAGGGTGAGCGAGAGAGAGAGAGAGAGGGTGAGAGAGGGTTGAGCGAGAGAGAGATGGTGAGCGAGAGAGAGAGAGAGGTGAGCGAGAGAGAGAGAGAGGGTGAGCGAGAGAGAGAGGAGGATGAGCGAGAGAGAGAGAGAGAGGTGAGCGAGAGAGAGAGAGAGGGTGAGCGAGAGAGAGAGGTGTGAGCGAGAGAGAGAGGGAGAGGGTGAGCGAGAGAGAGAGAGAGGGTGAGCGAGAGAGAGAGAGAGAGGGTGAGCGAGAGAGAGAGAGAGGGTGAGCGAGAGAGAGAGGGTGAGCGAGAGAGAGAGGGAGGGTGAGCGAGAGAGAGAGAGAGAGGGTGAGCGAGAGAGAGAGAGAGAGGGTGAGCGAGAGAGAGAGAGAGAGGGTGAGCGAGAGAGAGAGAGAGGGTGAGCGAGAGAGAGAGAGAGAGGGTGAGCGAGAGAGAGAGGGTGAGGCGAGAGAGAGGGTGAGCGAGAGAGAGAGAGAGAGAGGGTGAGCGAGAGAGAGAGAGAGGGTGAGCGAGAGAGAGAGAGAGGGTGAGCGAGAGAGAGAGAGAGGGTGAGCGAGAGAGAGAGAGAGAGAGGGTGAGCGAGAGAGAGAGAGAGGTGAGCGAGAGAGAGAGAGAGAGGGTGAGCGAGAGAGAGAGAGAGGGTGAGCGAGAGAGAGAGAGAGGTGAGCGAGAGAGAGAGAGAGGGTGAGCGAGAGAGAGAGAGGGTGAGCGAGAGAGAGAGGGAGGGTGATCGAGAGAGAGAGGGAGGGTGAGCGAGAGAGAGAGAGAGAGGGTGAGCGAGAGAGAGAGAGAGAGAGGGTGAGCTGAGAGAGAGAGAGAGAGAGGGTGAGCGAGAGAGAGAGAGAGAGGGTGAGCGAGAGAGAGAGAGAGAGAGGGTGAGCGAGAGAGAGAGAGAGAGAGGGTGAGCGAGAGAGAGCGAGAGAGGGTGAGCGAGAGAGAGAGAGAGGTGAGAGAGAGAGAGAGGGTGAGCGAGAGAGAGAGAGAGGGTGAGCGAGAGAGAGAGAGAGGGTGAGCGAGAGAGAGAGAGAGGGTGAGCGAGAGAGAGAGAGAGGTGTGAGCGAGAGAGAGAGAGAGGGTGAGCGAGAGAGAGAGAGAGGGTGAGCGAGAGAGAGAGAGAGGGTGAGCGAGAGAGAGAGAGGGTGAGCGAGAGAGAGAGAGGGTGAGCGAGAGAGAGAGAGAGAGAGAGAGGGTGAGAGAGAGTGTGAGCGAGAGAGAGAGAGTGTGAGCGAGAGAGAGAGAGAGGGTGAGCGAGAGAGAGAGAGGGTGAGCGAGAGAGAGAGTGTGAGCGAGAGAGAGAGAGTGTGAGCGACGAGAGAGAGAGTGTGAGCAGAGAGAGAGAGAGTGTGAGCGAGAGAGAGAGAGTGTGAGCGAGAGAGAGAAGAGTGTGAGCGAGAGAGAGAGAGTGTGAGCAGAGAGAGAGAGAGGGTGAGCGAGAGAGAGAGAGGGTGAGCGAGAGAGAGGGTGAGCGA
>NW_027139479.1:17500-182044 GCF_035084215.1 Heptranchias perlo
TGAGGGAGAGTGCGTGTGTGAGGGAGGGTGAGTGAGTGAGGGTGGGTGAGTGAGGGTGAGTGAGTGTGTGAGGGTGAGTGCGTGTGTGAGGGAGGGTGAGTGAGGGTGAGTGCGTGTGTGAGGGAGGGTGAGTGAGGGAGGGTGAGTGAGTGAGGGTGAGTGCGTGTGTGAGGGAGGGTGAGTGAGTGAGGGTGAGTGCGTGTGTGAGGGAGGGTGTGTGAGGGAGGGTGTGTGAGGGAGGGTGTGTGAGGGAGGGTGTGTGAGGGAGGGTGTGTGAGGGAGGGTGAGTGAGGGAGGGTGAGGGAGGGTGAGTGAGGAGGGTGAGTGAGGGAGGGTGAGTGAGGAGGGTGAGTGAGGGAGGGTGAGTGAGGGAGGGTGAGTGAGGGAGGGTGAGTGAGTGAGGGTGAGTGAGTGAGGGTGAGTGAGGGAGGGTGAGTGAGTGCGTGTGTGAGGGAGGGTGAGTGAGGGTGGGTGAGTGCGTGTGTGAGGAGTGTGAGTGAGTGCGTGTGTGAGGGAGTGTGAGTGAGTGCTGTGTGTGAGGGAGGGTGAGTGAGTGCGTGTGTGTGAGGGAGGGTGTGTGAGGAGGGTGTGTGAGGGAGGGTGTGTGAGGGAGGGTGTGTGAGGGAGGGTGAGTGAGTGAGGGTGAGTGAGTGAGAGTGAGTGGGTGAGTGAGTGAGGGTGAGTGCGTGTGAGGGTGAGGGAGAGTGAGTGAGTGAGGGTGAGTGCGTGTGTGAGTGAGGGAGGGTGAGTGAGGGAGGGAGAGGGAGGGTGAGTGAGGGTGAGTGCGTGTGTGAGTGAGGATGAGTGCGTGTGTGAGGGAGGGAGGGTGAGTGAGGGAGGGAGAGGAGGGTGAGTGAGGGTGAGTGCGTGTGTGAGTGAGATGAGTGCGTGTGTGAGTGAGGGAGGGTGAGTGAGGGAGGGAGAGGGAGGGTGAGTGAGGGTGAGTGCGTGTGTGAGTGAGGGTGAGTGCGTGTGTGAGGGAGGTGAGTGAGTGAGGTGAGTGCGTGTGTGAGTGAGGGTGAGTGCGTGTGTGGGGAGGGTGAGTGAGTGAGGGTGAGTGCGTGTGTGAGGGAGGGTGAGTGCGTGTGTGAGTGCGTGTGTGAGGGAGGTGAGTGAGGGAGGGTGAGTGCGTGAGTGAGGGAGGGTGAGTGAGGGAGGGTGAGTGCGTGTGTGAGGGAGGGTGAGTGAATGAGGGTGAGTGCGTGTGTGAGGGAGGGTGAGTGCGTGAGGGTGAGTGCGTGTGTGAGGGTGAGTGAGTGATGTGCGCAACATCTTCCAGAAAATATTGTGAGGAAAGCCACACTGTCACACGGGGAGAGTCCGTGTCAGTTCCTGCATTCCAGACCTGCCCAGAAGTTGATTGCTGGGAATTGACCAGACATTTCACAAATAAACAAGATGAGCAGAGGTGGTACTGAGCCTGGGGTCAGACTGTGGGGGACAGACTGAGGGGGTCAGACTGAGGGGGTCAGACTGAGGGGTCAGACTGAGGGGGACAGACTGAGGGGACAGACTGTGGGGGTCAGACTGAGGGGGACAGACTGAGGGGGTCAGACTGTGGGGGTCAGACTGAGGGGGTCAGACTGAGGGGACAGACTGTGGGGGACAGACTGTGGGGGACAGACTGTGGGGTCAGACTGTGGGGGACAGACTGTGGGGGACAGACTGAGGGGGACAGACACGAGGGGGACAGACTGAGGGGGACAGACTGTGGGGGACAGACTGTGGGGGACAGACTGAGGGGGTCAGACTGTGGGGTCAGACTGAGGGGGTCAGACTGAGGGGGACAGACTGTGGGGGACAGACTGTCGGGTCAGACTGTGGGGGACAGACTGTGGGGGACAGACTGAGGGGTGAGACTGAGGGGGTGAGACTGTGGGGGACAGACTGTGGGGGACAGACTGTGGGGGACAGACTGTGGGGGACAGACTGAGGGGGACAGACTGTGGGGGTCAGACTGAGCGTTTCCTGCCCGTCTGTTCGGAGAGAGAGATTGAGCTGGAGCCCGGTAACCTTTACGGGAATTCAGCGCTCCGTGTTACCTCACTCGACTGACGGGTGTTTCGAACTCAAACAAGAAAATGTTTCTGCAGCATCTCTCCAGCCAAATCTGGGAGTAGGTGTCACTCCTCCAATAGCTCAGTGAGTGAATGCACTGGCCGGAGTAACACTCCACCACAGAGAGCAGCCAGGTCCCTGCTCAGGTCAGAGTGAGCTCAGACTGTGGTAAAGTCAGTCCAGTTCGCCTCAGTGCCTCTGGACTCAGTTGGGGGGGGAATCAGAGGTGATTGCTGCTCCAGGTGACCGTCCAGTGACTCCTGCTGTTTTATTGTCAAGCGATGGGCAATGAGTGACGGCCTGATCCCGAGAGTGAATGAAAACAATTCCACCTGAGCCTCACCGATACTTTGTACACATTCATCGTCACTTCTTCAGTCTTGTCCCTATTTATAGAACCCGAAATGTTGTTATCCTCTTTATGGTTTATCTCCCTGCACTGACCCTTTCGGAATTAGATATTTGAATCCCTCTGTCTGCGGCTCCCTGTTAATCCACAGGCCCACGGCCAGGTCGCTGTGCCTGGTGCGGGAGGCTGTGTGTAGCAGTTCAGCGGCTCAGACAGAACGCCAGACGCTCCACCAGACACCGTGGGCAGCCCGTCCCTGCATCTGTTCTTCCATCTCCATCGAGCCCCGTAGTCGTGGATTCAGTCAGTGTCGAACATGGCAACGTTTCAGGCCGCTGACTTTTAAATGCAGACTCTTGCTGTCTCACTGTAGCTCGTACTGAACACACTAGTGACACAGCAATAATGGGGCAAGATCCCCCTTAAATATTGAACCTGGCCCCTTAACCAGGAGCTCCCAAGAGCTGAGCGCAGTACTGCATCTGTTTGATGCACAAGCTGCCTGTTGAACTGTCCATATCACAGCCTCCGATACTGAGTTCCCCTCAGTAACTCTTCACTCCAGCAACACACAGACTGACAGAGTAGGGATGGGTGACACCAAGCTCAGACTGTAGGGGGAAATGTGGGAGGACTGAGGGAGGGGTGGAGATGCACAGTCTGAGGGCCGAGGAAAGAGGGGAGGGGTGGACGGAGGAGGAGAGGACGGACGGGGGTAGGATGGACGAGAGGTGCACAGTGTGACAGCCTGGGGAAAGGGCGGGTTAGGGAGGGTGAACGGAGGGAGGGGAGGAAAGATGGAGGTGTGGACGGGAGGAGGCGAGGTTGGAGGGAGGGGTGACGGAGGGAGGCGAGGAAAGAGGGAGGAATGGACGGAGGGAGGCGAGGTCGGAGGGAGGGTGGACGGAGGGATGCGAGGAGGGAGGGAGGATGGACGGAGGGAGGGGAGGATGTACAGAGGGAGGGGAGGATGGACGGAGGGAGGGGAGGAGGTACAGAGGGCGGGGAGGAGGTGCACAGTGTGAGGGTCTGGGAAAGGGCGGTTTAGGGGAGGGTGAATGGTGGCAGATTTTCAACTTGCCGCTTTGGCGTGAAACTGACACTCCAAATTCAACAACAGAAAGAAATATCGGGCAGCTGATCCGCTACATGAGCTTCACGTCTGGGAGAGACGTTGCTTCCAGCACAGTGAGAACGCAGGGCAGAAAGAGAGCGTGAAGGACGGCGGGTTTGGAGCTCAGGAAGCATGGGAGAGGAAAGTTCAAAGGGACACTGACCTCACGAGCATCAACAACACAGGGACACGAAAAAGGTTGGGACAGAGCGAGAGAGAACTTGGAGTTACAACACTGTCCTGAACTCCTGCTCCCCCTCCTTTCATCAGATAGGGGAGAAGTCGTGTGTGTGACAGTAAAACCATCCTTTGTTCCCGCAAACCCTGCCTGGGACAGGAAACCTTGTTAACTCCCCAGGTCACTGAGCCAGTTTGTTCTGTGTATCACAAACAGTCCAGTACTTGCTCAACAAGGAATGTTCGAGAGAATTCTCTGGCAAGAAGAAAGGCCAATGGAATGCGTGGACTTTTAAAAAATAAAGTTTCCCCATTTTCCTGCCCTTCACTCACCTCAGAGCACTGACTCTCACTGGGGTACAGGTCCCCTCTCCCCCTGAAGGTGCTGACTCTCACTGGGGTACAGGTCCCCTCTCCCCCTGAAGGTGCTGACTCTCACTGGGGTACAGGTCCCCTCCTCTCCCCCTGAAGGCACTGACTCTCACTGGGGTACAGGTCCCCTCCTCTCCTGAAGGTGCTGACTCTCACTGGGGTACGGGTCCCCCTCTCCCCCTGAAGGCACTGACCCTCACTGGGGTACAGGTCCCCTCCTCTCCCCCTGAAGGCACTGACTCTCACTGGGGTACAGGTCCCCTCCTCTCCTGAAGGTGCTGACTCTCACTGGGGTACGGGTCCCCTCCTCTCCTGAAGGTGCTGACCCTCACTGGGGTACAGGTCCCCTCCTCTCCTGAAGGTGCTGACCCTCACTGGGGTACAGGTCCCCTCCTCTCCCCCTGAAGGCACTGACTCTCACTGGGGTACAGGTCCCCTCCTCTCCTGAAGGTGCTGACTCTCACTGGGGTACGGGTCCCCTCCTCTCCTGAAGGTGCTGACTCTCACTGGGGTACAAGTCTCCTCCTCTCCCCCTGAAGGCACTGACTCTCACTGGGGTACAGGTCTCCTCCTCTCCCCCTGAAGGCACTGATTCTCACTGGGGTACAGGTCCCCTCCTCTCCCCCTGAAGGCACTGACTCTCACTGGGGTACAGGTCCCCTCCTCTCCCCCTGAAGGCACTGACTCTCACTGGGGTACAGGTCTCCTCCTCTCCCCCTGAAGGTGCTGACTCTCCCTGGGGTACAGGTCCCCTCCTCTACTGAAGGCACTGACTCTCACTGGGGTACAGGTCCCCTCCTCTCCTGAAGGCACTGACTCTCACTGGGGTACGGGTCCCCTCCTCTCCTGAAGGTGCTGACTCTCACTGGGGTACAAGTCTCCTCCTCTCCCCCTGAAGGCACTGACTCTCACTGGGGTACAGGTCTCCTCCTCTCCCCCTGAAGGCACTGACTCTCACTGGGGTACAGGTCCCCTCCTCTCCCCCTGAAGGCACTGACTCTCACTGGGGTACAGGTCCCCTCCTCTCCCCCTGAAGGCACTGACTCTCACTGGGGTACAGGTCTCCTCCTCTCCCCCTGAAGGTGCTGACTCTCCCTGGGGTACAGGTCCCCTCCTCTCCTGAAGGCACTGACTCTCACTGGGGTACAGGTCCCCTCCTCTCCTGAAGGCACTGACTCTCACTGGGGTACAGGTCCCCTCCTCTCCTGAAGGTGCTGACTCTCACTGGGGTACAGGTCTCCTCCTCTCCTGAATGCAAATCGTATTTAACGAACCTGATCGAGCTTTTTGATGAGGTAACAGAGAGGGCAATGCGGTTGATGTGGTGTATATGGACATTCGAAAGGCGTTTGATAAAGTGCCGCATTGTTGGCTTATCATCAAGATTGCAGCCCATGGAATAAAGGGGGCAGTGGCAACATGGATACAGAATTGGCAAAGTGACAGGAAACAGAGAGTAGTGGTGAACGGTTGTTTTTCGGACTGGAGGGAGGTGAACAGTGGTGTTCCCCAGGGGTCGGTGCTGGGACCACTGCTTTTCTTGATCCATATTAATGACTTGGACTTGGGTGTACAGGGCACAATTTCAAAATTTGCAGATGGCACAAAGCTTGGAAGTGTAGTGAACAGTGAGGAGGATAGTGATAGACTTCAAGAGGATATAGACAGGCTGGTGGAATGGGCGGACACGTGGCAGATGTGCCACTTAGCATCATTGAAGTTTACAACATGGAAACAGGCCCTTCGGCCCAACATGTCCATGTCGCCCATAGAATCATAGAATCATAGAATCATAGAAGTTACAACATGGAAACAGGCCCTTCGACCCAACATGTCCATGTCGCCCAGTTTATACCACTAAGCTAGTCCCAATTGCCTGCACTTGGCCCATATCCCTCTATACCCATCTTACCCATGTAACTGTCCAAATGCTTTTTAAAAGACAAAATTGTACCCGCCTCTACTACTGCCTCTGGCAGCTCGTTCCAGACACTCACCACCCTTTGAGTGAAAAAATTGCCCCTCTGGACCCTTTTGTATCTCTCCCCTCTCACCTTAAATCTATGCCCCCTCGTTATAGACTCCCCTACCTTTGGGAAAAGATTTTGACTATCTACCTTATCTATGCCCCTCATTATTTTATAGACTTCTATAAGATCACCCCTTAACCTCCTACTCTCCAGGGAAAAAAGTCCCAGTCTGTCTAACCTCTCCCTGTAAGTCAAACCATCAAGTCCCGGTAGCATCCTAGTAAATCTTTTCTGCACTCTTTCTAGTTTAATAATATCCTTTCTATAATAGGGTGACCAGAACTGTACACAGTACTCCAAGTGTGGCCTCACCAATGCCCTGCACAACTTCAACAAGACATCCCAACTCCTGCATTCAATGTTCTGACCAATGAAACCAAGCATGCCGAATGCCTTCTTCACCACCCTATCCACCTGTGACTCCACTTTCAAGGAGCTATGAATCTGTACTCCTAGATCTCTTTGTTCTATAACTCTCCCCAACGCCCTACCATTAACGGAGTAGGTCCTGGCCCGATTCGATCTACCAAAATGCATCACCTCACATTTATCTAAATTAAACTCCATCTGCCATTCATCGGCCCACTGGCCCAATTGATCAAGATCCCGTTGCAATCCCAGATAACCTTCTTCACTGTCCACAATGCCACCAATCTTGGTGTCATCTGCAAACTTACTAACCATGCCTCCTAAATTCTCATCCAAATCATTAATATAAATAACAAATAACAGCGGACCCAGCACCGATCCCTGAGGCACACCACTGGACACAGGCATCCAGTTTGAAAAACAACCCTCTACAACCACCCTCTGTCTTCTGTCGTCAAGCCAATTTTGTATCCAATTGGCTACCTCACCTTGGATCCCATGAGATTTAACCTTATGTAACAACCTACCATGCGGTACCTTGTCAAATGCTTTGCTGAAGTCCATGTAGACAACGTCTACTGCACAGCCCTCATCTATCTTCTTGGTTACCCCTTCAAAAAACTCAATCAAATTCGTGAGACATGATTTTCCTCTCACAAAACCATGCTGACTGTTCCTAATTAGTCCCTGCCTCTCCAAATGCCTGTAGATCCTGTCCTCAGAATACCCTCTAACAACTTACTCACTACAGATGTTCAGGCTCACTGGTCTGTAGTTCCCAGGCTTTTCCCTGCCGCCCTTCTTAAACAAAGGCACAACATTTGCTACCCTCCAATCTTCAGGCACCTCACCTGTAGCGGTGGATGATTCAAATATCTCTGCTAGGGGGACCCGCAATTTCCTCCCTAACCTCCCATAACGTCCTGGGATACATTTCATCAGGTCCCGGAGATTTATCTACCTTGATGCGCGTTAAGACTTCCAGCACCTCCCTCTCTGTAATATGTACACTCCTCAAGACATCACTATTTATTTCCCCAAGTTCCCTAACATCCATGCCTTTCTCAACCGTAAATACCGATGTCAGGCTCACCGTCCACTCTGCCCACTCTGCCCACTCTGTCCACACTGTCCACACTCCTGACAGTGCCCACACTGCCCACATTGCCCACACTGCCCACATTGCCCACACTGTCCACATTGCCCACACTGCTCACTATGAAGGTAACAACCTCACCCAACCTTTGAGGCACAGGCGCATTTCAGGCAGCCACGGATGGGCTCGACTTCCTCTTCCTCTTCATCACCATCATCTTCCTTGTTTTTGTCATCGTCATGTTTGATGAGGAAGAATTTCTTCTCTCCTTCCTGCTCAACCTTCCCCCCTCCTCCTTCATCATTATTCTCCTCCTCAACCTTCTCCACCTTCTCATGATCATTACCTTCCTCCACCTCCTCTTCCTCCACCTCCTCTTCCTCCACCTCCTCTTCCTCCACCTCCTCTTCCTCCACCTCCTCTTCCTCCACCTCCTCTTCTGCCCCCTGTTGGGGTGATGGATCTGTAGGAGAGGAGAGTAGAAGCTAAGAATGAGTGAGCCCCAGCCCCTTGGGTTTAAGGAGACAGAGAAGGGGATGAAAGGTTGTGACTGTGTGGAGCTTCACAGGGTGTAGGGTGACTGTGTCGGTGTCCGCCTACTAATCTAACACCAGGACTATAGCCCCAAGCTGATCTCCCCCGGGATGGGACTGAGCCCCTCACAGAGCAGGTAAGGCCCACCCGGCCTGTGTTGTTCCAAACCAGGATACCAGAGCACTCCAGGGTTGGCCTCAGTGCCCTGGGTTAGGAAGGGAGAGCTTCCTATTTTCATGCTGGAAAATGTGACCATTGGAGGAGGAGAGGAGAGGATTGGACTCAGTTGTGGTGCTTCCATCATGGTTCAATAGCCCAGCAACACTCACTGACTGGGCTCACACATGAAGACCAGGGTACCTGGTACCTGTGGAGCCCAAACCGCAGCGAGAGCCAGCAGAGAATGGAGGGAGAGACCTGGGGAGAACTGATTCTTAAAACTCTGCACCATTATAAGCTGGCGGGAGAGTGACTGGACAGGAGATGCACAGTGTGATGGCTTGGGAGGGGAGGTGTGGACAGGGGGAGGTGAGGTCGGAGGGAGGGGAGGATGGACGGAGGGAGGGGAGGATGGACGGAGGGAGGGTCTGGGAAAGGGCGGGTTAGGGGAGGGTGGACGGAGGGAGGGGGAGGATGGACGGAGGGAGGGGAGGATGGACGGAGGGAGGGTCTGGGAAAGGGCGGGTTAGGGGAGGGTGGACGGAGGGAGGGGAGGATGGACGGAGGGAGGGGAGGATGGACGGAGGGAGGGGAGGATGGACGGAGCGGAGGGGAGGAGGTGCACAGTGTGAGGGTCTGGGAAAGGGCGGGTTAGGGGAGGGTGGACGGAGGGAGTGGAGGATGGACGGAGGGAGGGGAGGATGGACGGAGGGAGGGGTGGATGGGGAGAGGGCGGGGAGGAGGTGCACAGTGTGAGGGTCTGGAAAGGGCGGTTTAGGGGAGGGTGAATGGTGGCAGATTTTCAACTTGCCGCTTGGGCGTGAAACTGACACTCCAAATTCAACAACAGAAAGAAATATCGGGCAGCTGATCCGCTACATGAGCTTCACGTCTGGGAGAGACGTTGCTTCCAGCACAGTGAGAACGCAGGGCAGAAAGAGAGCGTGAAGGACGGCGGGTTTGGAGCTCAGGAAGCATGGGAGAGGAAAGTTCAAAGGGACACTGACCTCACGAGCATCAACAACACAGGGACACGAAAAAGGTTGGGACAGAGCGAGAGAGAACTTGGAGTTACAACACTGTCCTGAACTCCTGCTCCCCCTCCTTTCATCAGATAGGGGAGAAGTCGTGTGTGTGACAGTAAAACCATCCTTTGTTCCCGCAAACCCTGCCTGGGACAGGAAACCTTGTTAACTCCCCAGGTCACTGAGCCAGTTTGTTCTGTGTATCACAAACAGTCCAGTACTTGCTCAACAAGGAATGTTCGAGAGAATTCTCTGGCAAGAAGAAAGGCCAATGGAATGCGTGGACTTTTAAAAAATAAAGTTTCCCCATTTTCCTGCCCTTCACTCACCTCAGAGCACTGACTCTCACTGGGGTACAGGTCCCCTCTCCCCCTGAAGGTGCGGACTCTCACTGGGGTTCAGGTCCCCTCTCCCCCTGAAGGTGCTGACTCTCACTGGGGTACGGGTCCCCTCTCCCCCTGAAGGTGCGGACTCTCACTGGGGTTCAGGTCCCCTCTCCCCCTGAAGGTGCTGACTCTCCCTGGGGTACGGGTCCCCTCTCCCCCTGAAGGTACTGACTCTCACTGGGGTACAGGCCCCCTCCTCTCCTGAAGGCAAATCGTATTTAACGAACCTGATTGAGTTTTTTGATGAGGTAACAGAGAGGGTCGATGAGGGCAATGCAGTTGACGTGGTGTAAATGGACTTTCAAAAGGCGTTTGATAAAGTGCCACATAATAGGCTTATCATCAAGATTGCAGCCCATGGAATAAAAGGGGCAGTGGCAACATGGATACAGAATTGGCAAAGTGACAGGAAACAGAGAGTAGTGGTGAACGGTTGTTTTTCGGACTGGAGGGAGGTGAACAGTGGTGTTCCCCAGGGGTCGGTGCTGGGACCACTGCTTTTCTTGATATATATTAATGACTTGGACTTGGGAGCACAGGGCACAATTTCAAAATTTGCAGATGGCACAAAGCTTGGAAGTGCAGTGAACAGTGAGGAGGATAGTGATAGACTTCAAGAGGATACAGACAGGCTGGTGGAATGGGTGGACACGTGGCAGATGTGCCACTTACTTCCAGAGCACCTGTAGCCAGGCTTGTTTGCCCACACTCCCCACACTGCCCACACTCCCCACACTGCCCACACTCCCCACACTGCCCACACTCCCCACACTGCCCACACTCCCCACACTGCCCACACTCCCCACACTGCCCACACTCCCCACACTCCCCACACTGCCCACACTCCCCACACTGCCCACACTCCCCACACTGCCCACACTGCCCACACTCCCCACACTGCCCACACTCCCCACACTCCCCACACTGCCCACACTCCCCACACTGCCCACACTGCCCACACTCCCCACACTGCCCACACTCCCCACACTCCCCACACTGCCCACACTGCCCACACTCCGCACACTCCCCACACTGCCCACACTCCCCACACTGCCCACACTGCCCACACTCCCCACACTGCCCACACTCCCCACACTGCCCACACTCCCCACACTGCCCACACTCCCCACACTGCCCACACTCCCCACACTGCCCACACTACCCACACTGCCCACACTCCCCACACTCCCCACACTGCCCACACTGCCCACACTCCCCACACTGCCCACACTGCCCACACTCCCCACACTGCCCACACTGCCCACACTCCCCACACTGCCCACACTCCCCACACTCCCCACACTGCCCACACTGCCCACACTGCCCACACTCCCCACACTCCCCACACTCCCCACACTGTCCACACTCCCCACACTGCCCACACTGCCCACACTCCGCACACTGCCCACACTGCCCACACTCCGCACACTCCCCACACTGCCCACACTCCCCACACTGCCCACACTGCCCACACTCCCCACACTGCCCACACTCCCCACACTGCCCACACTCCCCACACTGCCCACACTCCCCACACTGCCCACACTCCCCACACTGCCCACACTCCCCACACTCCCCACACTGCCCACACTCCCCACACTGCCCACACTGCCCACACTCCGCACACTCCCCACACTGCCCACACTGCCCACACTCCCCACACTGCCCACACTCCCCACACTGCCCACACTCCCCACACTGCCCACACTCCCCACACTGCCCACACTCCCCACACTGCCCACACTCCCCACACTCCCCACACTGCCCACACTGCCCACACTGCCCACACTCTCCACACTCCCCACATTGCCCACACTGCCCACACTGCCCACACTCCCCACACTGCCCACACTGCCCACACTGCCCACACTCCCCACACTCCCCACACTCCCCACACTGCCCACACTGCCCACACTGCCCACACTCTCCACACTCCCCACATTGCCCACACTGCCCACACTGCCCACACTCCCCACACTGCCCACACTGCCCACACTGCCCACACTGCCCACACTCTCCACACTCCCCACATTGCCCACACTGCCCACACTGCCCACACTCCCCACACTGCCCACACTGTCCACACTCCCCACACTGCCCACACTGCCCACACTCCCCACATTCCCCACACTGCCCACACTCCCCACACTGCCCACACTGCCCACACTCCCCACACTGCCCACACTGCCCACACTCCGCACACTCCCCACACTGCCCACACTCCCCACACTGCCCACACTGCCCACACTCCCCACACTGCCCACACTGCCCACACTCCCCACACTCTCCACACTCCCCACATTGCCCACACTGCCCACACTGCCCACACTCCCCACACTGCCCACACTCCCCACACGCCCCACACTGCCCACACTCCCCACACTGCCCACACTGCCCACACTCCCCACACTCCCCACACTGCCCACACTCCCCACACTGCCCACACTGCCCACACTCCCCACACTCCCCACACTGCCCACACTCCCCACACTGCCCACACTGTCCACACTGCCCACACTGCCCACACTCCCCACACTGCCCACACTCCCCACATTGCCCACACTGCCCACACTCCCCACACTGCCCACACTGTCCACACTGCCCACACTGCCCACACTGTCCACACTGTCCACACTGCCCACAATCCCCACACTCCCCACACTGCCCACACTCCCCACACTCCCCACACTGCCCACACTCCCCACACTCCCCACACTGCCCACACTGCCCACACTCCCCACACTGCCCACACTCCCCACACTGCCCACACACCCCACACTGCCCACACTGCCCACACTGCCCACACTGCCCACACTCCCCACACTGCCCACACTCCCCACACTGCCCACACTGCCCACACTGCCCACACTGCCCACACTCCCCACACTGCCCACACTGCCCACACTGCCCACACTGCCCACACTGTCCACACTGCCCACACTCCCCACACTGCCCACACTGCCCACACTGCCCATACTGCCCACACTGTCCACACTGCCCACACTCCCCACACTGCCCACACTCTCCACACTGTCCACACTGTCCACACTGCCCACACTGCCCACACTGTCCACACTGCCCACACTCCCCACACTGCCCACACTGCCCACACTCCCCACACTCCCCACACTGCCCACACTGTCCACACTGCCCACACTGCCCACACTGCCCACACTCCCCACACTGCCCACACTCCCCACACTGCCCACACTGCCCACACTGCCCACACTGCCCACACTGCCCACACTCCCCACACTGCCCACACTGCCCACACTGCCCACACTGCCCACACTCCCCACACTGCCCACACTCCCCACACTGTCCACACTGTCCACACTCCCCACACTCCCCACACTGCCCACACTCCCCACACTGCCCACACTGCCCACACTGTCCACACTGTCCACACTCCCCACACTCCCCACACTCCCCACACTGCCCACACTCCCCACACTGCCCACACTGCCAACACTCCCCACACTCCCCACACTCCCCACACTGCCCACACTGCCCACACTCCCCACAATGCCCACACTGCCCACACTCCCCACACTGCCCACACTCCCCACACTGCCCACACTGCCCACACTCTCCACACTCCCCACACTGCCCACACTCCCCACACTGCCCACACTCCCCACACTCTCCACACTCCCCACACTGCCCACACTGCCCACACTCCCCACACTGCCCACACTGCCCACACTCCCCACACACCCCACACTCCCCACACTCCCCACACTGCCCACACTGCCCACACTCCCCACACTCCCCACACTGCCCACACTGCCCACACTGCCCACACTCCCCACACTGCCCACACTGCCCACACTCCCCACACACCCCACACTCCCCACACTCCCCACACTGCCCACACTGCCCACACTCCCCACACTCCACACACTGCCCACACTCCCCACACTGCCCACACTGCCCACACTCCCCACACTGCCCACACTGCCCACACTCCCCACACTGCCCACACTGCCCACACTGCCCACACTCCCCACACACCCCACACTCCCCACACTCCCCACACTGCCCACACTGCCCACACTCCCCACACTCCCCACACTGCCCACACTCCCCACACTCCCCACACTGCCCACACTCCCCACACTGCCCACACTCCCCACACTCCCCACACTGCCCACACTCCCCACACTGCCCACACTCCCACACTGCCCACACTGCCCACACTCCCCACACTCCCACACTGCCCACACTCCCCACACTGCCCACACTGCCCACACTCCCCACACTCCCCACACTCCCCACACTGTCCACACTGCCCACACTCCCCACACTCCCCACACTGTCCACACTGCCCACACTCCCCACACTGCCCACACTGCCCACACTCCCCACACTCCCCACACTGTCCACACTGCCCACACTCCCCACAATCCCCACACTGCCCACACTGCCCACAATCCCCACACTGCCCACACTGCCCACACTCCCCACACTCCCCACACTGCCCACACTCCCCACACTGCCCACACTGCCCACACTCCCCACACTCCCCACACTGTCCACACTGCCCACACTCCCCACAATCCCCACACTCCCCACACTCCCCACACTCCCCACACTGTCCACACTGCCCACACTCCCCACAATCCCCACACTGCCCACACTCCCCACAATCCCCACACTGCCCACACTGCCCACACTCCCCACACTCCCCACACTGCCCACACTCCCCACACTGCCCACACTGCCCACACTCCCCACACTCCCCACACTGTCCACACTGCCCACACTCCCCACAATCCCCACACTGCCCACACTCCCCACAATCCCCACACTGCCCACACTGCCCACAATCCCCACACTGCCCACACTGCCCACACTCTGCACACTCCCCACCCTGCCCACACTGCCCACACTGCCCACACTGCCCACACTCCCCACACTCCCCACACTGCCCACACTGCCCACAATCCCCACACTGCCCACACTGTCCACACTCCCCACACTCCCCACACTCCCCACACTGCCGACACTCCCCACACTGCCCACACTGCCCACACTGCCCACACTGCCCACACTCCCCACACTGCCCACACTGCCCACACTCCCCACACTCCCCACACTCCCCACACTGCCCACACTCCCCACACTGCCCACACTCCCCACACTGCCCACACTGCCCACACACCCCACACCCTGCCCACACTGCCCACACTCCCCACACTGCCCACACTCCCCACACTGCCCACACTGCCCACACACCCCACACTGCCCACACTGCCCACACTGCCCACACTCCCCACACTGCCCACACTCCCCACACTCCCCACCCTGCCCACCCTGCCCACACTGCCCACACTGCCCACACTGCCCACACTGCCCACACTGCCCACACTGCCCACACTCCCCACCCTGCCCACACTGTCCACACTGCCCACACTCCCCACAATCCCCACACTGCCCACACTGCCCACAATCCCCACACTGCCCACACTGCCCACACTGCCCACACTCCCCACACTGCCCACACTCCCCACACTGCCCACACTGCCCACACTCCCCACACTCCCCACACTCCCCACACTGTCCACACTGCCCACACTCCCCACAATCCCCACACTGCCCACAATCCCCACACTGCCCACACTCCCCACAATCCCCACACTGCCCACACTGCCCACAATCCCCACACTGCCCACACTGCCCACACTCTGCACACTCCCCACCCTGCCCACACTGCCCACACTGGCCACACTCCCCACACTCCCCACACTGCCCACACTGCCCACAATCCCCACACTGCCCACACTGTCCACACTCCCCACACTCCCCACACTCCCCACACTGCCGACACTCCCCACACTGCCCACACTCCCCACACTGCCCACACTGCCCACACTGCCCACACTCCCCACACTGCCCACACTGCCCACACTCCCCACACTGCCCACACTCCCCACACTCCCCACACTGCCCACACTCCCCACACTCCCCACCCTGCCCACACTGCCCACACTGCCCACACTGCCCACACTGCCCACACTGCCCACACTGCCCACACTCCCCACCCTGCCCACACTGTCCACACTGCCCACACTCCCCACACTGCCCACACTGCCCACACTGCCCACACTGCCCACACTGCCCACAATGCCCACACTCCCCACACTGCCCACACTGCCCACACTCCCCACACTGCCCACACTGCCCACACTGCCCACACTGCCCACACTCCCCACACTCCCCACACTGCCCACACTGCCCATACTCCCCACACTCCCCACACTGCCCACATTGCCCACACTCCCCACACTGCCCACACTGCCCACACTCCCCACACTGTCCACAGTGTCCACACTCCCCACACTGCCCACACTGCCCACACTCCCCACACTGCCCACACTCCCCACACTGTCCACACTCCCCACACTGCCCACACTGCCCACACTCCCCACACTGCCCACACTGCCCACACTGCCCACACTCCCCACACTGCCCACACTCCCCACACTGCCCACACTGCCCACACTCCCCACACTGCCCACACTCCCCACACTGCCCACACTCCCCACACTCCCCACACTGCCCACACTGCCCACACTGCCCACACTCCCCACCCTGCCCACACTGCCCACACTGCCCACAATCCCCACACTGCCCACACTGCCCAAACTCCCCACACTCCCCACACTCCCCACACTGCCCACACTCCCCACACTCCCCACACTGCCCACACTGCCCACACTCCCCACACTGCCCACACTGCCCACACTCCCCACACTGCCCACACTCCCCACACTGCCCACACTGCCCACACTCTCCACACTCCCCACACTCCCCACACTGCCCACACTCCCCACACTGCCCACACTCTCCACACTCCCCACACTGCCCACACTCCCCACACTGCCCACACTCCCCACACTGCCCACACTGCCCACACTCCCCACACACCCACACTCCCCACACTGCCCACACTGCCCACACTCCCCACACTGCCCACACTGCCCACACTCCCACACTGCCCACACTGCCCACACTGCCCACACTCCCCACACTGCCCACACTGCCCACACTCCCCACACTGCCCACACTCCCCACACTGCCCACACTGCCCACACTCCCCACACTGCCCACACTCCCCACACTGCCCACACTGCCCACACTGCCCACACTGCCCACACTGCCCACACTCCCCACACTGCCCACACTGCCCACACTCCCCACACTCCCCACACTGCCCACACTGCCCACACTCCCCACACTGCCCACACTGCCCACACTCCCCACACTCCCCACACTGCCCACACTGCCCACACTCTCCACACTCCCCACATTGCCCACACTGCCCACACTGCCCACACTCCCCACACTGCCCACACTCCCCACACTGCCCACAATCCCCCACTCCCCACACTGCCCACACTGCCCACACTGCCCACACTCCCCACACTGCCCACACTCCCCACACTGCCCACACTCCCCACACTGCCCACAATCCCCCACTCCCCCCACTCCCCACACTCCCCACACTCCCCACACTGCCCACACTCCCCACACTGCCCACAATCCCACACTCCCCACACTGCCCACACTCCCCACACTGCCCACACTGCCCACACTGCCCACACTGCCCACACTGTCCACACTGCCCACACTGCCCACACTCCCCACACTGCCCACACTGTCCACACTGCCCACACTGCCCACACTCCCCACACTGCCCACACTCCCCACACTGCCCACACTGCCCACACTCCCCACACTCCCCACACTGTCCACACTGCCCACACTCCCCACAATCCCCACACTGCCCACACTCCCCACACTGCCCACACTGCCCACACTGCCCACACTGCCCACACTGCCCACACTGCCCACACTGCCCACACTCCCCACCCTGCCCACACTGTCCACACTGCCCACACTCCCCACACTGCCCACACTGCCCACACTGCCCACACTCCCCACACTGCCCACACTCCCCACAATGCCCACACTCCCCACACTGCCCACACTGCCCACACTCCCCACACTGCCCACACTGCCCACACTGCCCACGCTCCCCACACTCCCCACACTCCCCACACTGCCCACACTGCCCATACTCCCCACACTCCCCACACTGCCCACATTGCCCACACTCCCCACACTGCCCACACTGCCCACACTCCCCACACTGTCCACAGTGTCCACATTCCCCACACTGCCCACACTGCCCACACTCCCCACACTGCCCACACTCCCCACACTGTCCACACTCCCCACACTGCCCACACTGCCCACACTCCCCACACTGCCCACACTGCCCACACTGCCCACACTCCCCACACTGCCCACACTGCCCACACTCCCCACACTGCCCACACTCCCCACACTGCCCACACTGCCCACACTGCCCACACTCCCCACACTCCCCACACTGCCCACACTGCCCACACTGCCCACACTCCCCACCCTGCCCACACTGCCCACACTGCCCACAATCCCCACACTGCCCACACTGCCCAAACTCCCCACACTCCCCACACTCCCCACACTCCCCACACTGCCCACACTGCCCACACTCCCCACACTGCCCACACTCCCCACACTGCCCACACTGCCCACACTCTCCACACTCCCCACACTCCCCACACTGCCCACACTCCCCACACTGCCCACACTCCCCACACTCCCCACACTCCCCACACTGCCCACACTGCCCACACTCCCCACACACCCCACACTCCCCACACTCCCCACACTGCCCACACTGCCCACACTCCCCACACTGCCCACACTCCCCACACTGCCCACACTCCCCACACTGCCCACACTGCCCACACTCCCCACACTGCCCACACTCCCCACACTCTCCACACTCCCCACATTGCCCACACTGCCCACACTCCCCACACTGCCCACACTCCCCACACTGCCCACACTCCCCACACTGCCCACACTGCCCACACTCCCCACACTCCCCACACTGCCCACACTCCCCACACTCTCCACACTCCCCACATTGCCCACACTGCCCACACTGCCCACACTCCCCACACTGCCCACACTGCCCACACTCCCCACACTGCCCACACTCCCCACACTGCCCACACTCCCCACACTGCCCACACTCCCCACACTCTCCACACTCCCCACACTGCCCACAATCCCCCACTCCCCACACTGCCCACACTCCCCACACTCCCCACACTCCCCACACTGCCCACACTGCCCACACTGCCCACACTGCCCACACTGTCCACACTGCCCACACTGCCCACACTCCCCACACTGCCCACACTGTCCACACTGCCCACACTGCCCACACTCCCCACACTGCCCACACTGCCCACACTCCCCACACTCCCCACACTCCCCACACTGTCCACACTGCCCACACTCCCCACAATCCCCACACTGCCCACACTGCCCACAATCCCCACACTGCCCACACTGACCACCCTGCCCACACTCCCCACACTCCCCACTCTGCCCACACTGCCCACACTGCCCACAATCCCCACACTGCCCACACTGCCCACACTCCCCACACTCCCCACACTGCCCACACTGCCGACAATCCCCACACTGCCCACACTGTCCACACTCCCCACACTCCCCACACTGCCCACACTGCCCACACTCCCCACACTGCCCACACTCCCCACACTGCCCACACTGCCCACACTGCCCACACTCCCCACACTGCCCACACTGCCCACACTCCCCACACTCCCCACACTCCCCACACTGCCCACACTCCCCACACTGCCCACACTCCCCACACTGCCCACACTCCCCACACTGCCCACACTGCCCACACTCCCCACACTGCCCACACACCCCACACTGCCCACACTCCCCACACTCCCCACACTGCCCACACTGTCCACACTGCCCACACTGCCCACACTCCCCACACTGCCCACACTCCCCACACTGCCCACACTGCCCACACTCCTCACACTGCCCACACTGCCCACACTGCCCACACTCCCCACACTCCCCACACTGCCCACACTGCCCACACTCCCCACACTGCCCACACTGCCCACACTCCTCACACTGCCCACACTCCTCACACTGCCCACACTGCCCACACTGCCCACACTCCCCACACTCCCCACACTGCCCACACTCCCCACACTCCCCACACTGCCCACACTCCCCACACTGTCCACAGTGTCCACACTCCCCACACTGCCCACACTGCCCACACTCCCCACACTGCCCACACTCCCCACACTGCCCACACTGCCCACACTCCCCACACTGCCCACACTGCCCACACTCCCCACACTGCCCACACTCCCCACACTCCCCACACTGCCCACACTCCCCACACTCCCCACACTGCCCACACTGCCCACACTGCCCACACTGCCCACACTCCCCACACTGCCCACACTCCCCACACTCCCCACACTGCCCACACTCCCCACACTGCCCACACTCCCCACACTCCCCACACTCCCCACACTGTCCACACTGCCCACAATCCCCACACTCCCCACACTGCCCACAATCCCCACACTGCCCACACTGCCCACACTGCCCACACTCCCCACACTCCCCACCCTGCCCACACTGCCCACAATCCCCACACTGCCCACACTGCCCACACTCCCCACACTCCCCACACTCCCCACACTGCCCACACTGCCCACAATCCCCACACTGCCCACACTCCCCACACTGCCCACACTCCCCACACTGCCCACACTGCCCACACTGCCCACACTCCCCACACTGCCCACACTGCCCACACTCCCCACACTCCCCACACTCCCCACACTCCCCACACTGCCCACACGGCCCACACTCCCCACACTCCCCACACTGCCCACACTGCCCACACTCCCCACACTGCCCACACTGCCCACACTCCCCACACTGCCCACACTGCCCACACTCCCCACACTGCCCACACTCCCCACACTGCCCACACTCCCCACACTCCCCATCCTGCCCACACTGTCCACACTGCCCACACTCCCCATCCTGCCCACACTGCCCACACTGCCCACACTGCCCACACTCCCCACACTCCCCACACTGCCCACACTCCCCACACTGCCCACACTGCCCACACTCCCCACACTCCCCACACTGCCCACACTCCCCACACTGCCCACACTGCCCACACTCCCCACACTCCCCACACTGCCCACACTGCCCACACTCCCCACACTCCCCACACTGCCCACACTGCCCACACTGCCCATACTCCCCACACTCCCCACACTGCCCACACTGCCCACACTCCCCACACTCCCCACACTGCCCACACTGTCCACACTCCCCACACTGTCCACACTGCCCACACTGCCCACACTGCCCACACTGCCCACACTGCCCACACTCCCCACACTGCCCACACTGCCCACACTGCCCACACTCCCCACACTCCCCACACTCCCCACACTGCCCACACTGCCCACACTCCCCACACTCCCCACACTGCCCACACTGCCCACACTGTCCACACTGCCCACACTCCCCACACTGCCCACACTGCCCACACTGCCCACACTGCCCACACTGCCCACACTCCCCACACTGCCCACACTGCCCACACTGCCCACACTCCCCACACTTCCCACACTGCCCACACTGCCCACATTCCCCACACTGCCCACACTGCCCACACTCACCACACTGCCCACACTGCCATCACTGTCCACACTCCCCACACTGCCCACACTGCCCACACTCCCTACACTCCCCACACTGCCCACACTGTCCACACTCCCCACACTCCCCACACTGCCCACACTCCCCACACTGCCCACACTGCCCACATTGTCCACACTGTCCACACTGTCCACAATCCCCACACTGCCCACACTGCCCACACTGCCCACACTCCCCACACTCCCAACACTGCCCACACTCCCCACACTGCCCACACTGCCCACACTGTCCACACTGTCCACACTGTCCACAATCCCCACACTGCCCACACTGCCCACACTGTCCACACTCCCCACACTCCCCACACTGCCCACACTCCCCACACTGTCCACACTGTCCACACTGTCCACAATCCCCACACTGCCCACACTGCCCACACTGCCCACACTCCCCACACTCCCCACACTCCCCACACTGCCCACACTGCCCACACTCCCCACACTGTCCACACTGTCCACACTGTCCACAATCCCCACACTGCCCACACTGCCCACACTCCCCACACTGCCCACACTGCCCACACTGCCCACACTCCCCACACTGCCCACACTCCCCACACTCCCCACACTCCCCACACTCCCCACACTCCTCACACTCCCCACACTCCCCACACTGCCCACACTCCCCACACTCCCCACACTGCCCACACTGCCCACACTCCCCACACTGTCCACACTGTCCACACTGTCCACAATCCCCACACTGCCCACACTGCCCACACTCCCCACACTGCCCACACTGCCCACACTCCCCACACTCCTCACACTCCCCACACTCCCCACACTCCCCACACTGCCCACACTGCCCACACTCCCCACACTGTCCACACTGTCCACAATCCCCACACTGCCCACACTGCCCACACTCCCCACACTGCCCACACTCCCCACACTCCCCACACTCCCCACACTCCCCACACTGCCCACACTGCCCACACTCCCCACACTCCCCACACTGCCCACACTCCCCACACTCCCCACACTGCCCACACTCCCCACACTGCCCACACTGCCCACACTGCCCACACTCCCCACACTCCCCACACTCCCCACACTGCCCACACTGCCCACACTGCCCACACTCCCCACACTGCCCACACTCCCCACACTCCCCACACTGCCCACACTCCCCACACTGCCCACACTCCCCACACTCCCCACACTGCCCACACTCCCCACACTCCCCACACTGCCCACACTCCCCACACTCCCCACACTCCCCACACTGCCCACACTCCCCACACGCCCCACACTGCCCACACTGCCCACACTGCCCACACTGCCCACACTGCCCACACTCCCCACACTCCCCACACTGCCCACACTGCCCACACTGCCCACACTCCCCACACTCCCCACACTGCCCACACTCCCCACACTCCCCACACTGCCCACACTCCCCACACTCCCCACACTGCCCACACTCCCCACACTGCCCACACTGCCCACACTGCCCACACTCCCCACACTGCCCACACTCCCCACACTGCCCACACTCCCCACACTCCCCACACTGCCCACACTCCCCACACTGCCCACACTGTCCACACTGCCCACACTCCCCACACTCCCCACACTCCCCACACTGCCCACACTGCCCACACTCCCCACACTGCCCACACTGCCCACACTCCCCACACTGCCCACACTCCCCACACTGCCCACACTGCCCACACTCCCCACACTGCCCACACTCCCCACACTGCCCAAACTGCCCACACTGCCCACACTGCCCACACTCCCCACACTGCCCACACTCCCCACACTGCCCACACTCCCCACACTGCCCACACTCCCCACACTCCCCACACTGCCCACACTGCCCACACTCCCCACACTGCCCACACTCCCCACACTGCCCACACTCCCCACACTGCCCACACCCCTCACACTCCCCACACTGCCCACACTGCCCACACTGCCCACACTCCCCACACTCCCCACACTCCCCACACTGCCCACACTCCCCACACTGTCCACACTCCCCACACTGCCCACACTCCCCACACTGCCCACACTCCCCACACTGCCCACACTCCCCACACTGCCCACACTCCCCACACTCCCCACACTGCCCACACTGCCCACACTCCCCACACTGCCCACACTCCCCACACTGCCCACACTCCCCACACTGCCCACACCCCTCACACTCCCCACACTGCCCACACTGCCCACACTGCCCACACTCCCCACACTCCCCACACTCCCCACACTGCCCACACTCCCCACACTGCCCACACTGCCCACACTGCCCACACTCCCCACACCCCTCACACTCCCCACACTGCCCACACTGCCCACACTGCCCACACTCCCCACACTCCCCACACTCCCTACACTCCCCACACTGCCCACACTCCCCACACTCCCCACACTGCCCACACTGCCCACACTCCCCACACTGCCCACACTCCCCACACTGTCCACACTGCCCACACTGCCCACACTGCCCACACTCCCCACACTGCCCACACTGTCCACACTCCCCACACTGCCCACACTGCCCACACTCCCCACACTCCCCACACTCCCCACACTGCCCACACTGCCCACACTGTCCACACTGCCCACACTCCCCACACTGCCCACACTCCCCACACTGCCCACACTCCCCACACTCCCCACACTGCCCACACTGCCCACACTGTCCACACTCCCCACACTCTCCACACTGCCCACACTCCCCACACTGCCCACACTCCCCACACTCTCCACACTGCCCACACTCCCCACACTGCCCACACTCCCCACACTGCCCACACTGCCCACACTCCCCACACTGCCCACACTGCCCACACTCCCCACACTGCCCACACTGCCCACACTGCCCACACTGCCCACACTCCCCACACTGCCCACACTCCCCACACTGCCCACACTCCCCACACTGCCCACACTCCCCACACTGCCCACAATCCCCACACTGCCCACACTGCCCACACTGCCCACACTCCCCACACTCCCCACACTGCCCACACAGCCCACACTGCCCACACTCCCCACACTGCCCACACTCCCCACACTCCCCACACTGCCCACACTGCCCACACTGTCCACACTCCCCACACTCTCCACACTGCCCACACTCCCCACACTGCCCACACTCCCCACACTCTCCACACTGCCCACACTCCCCACACTGCCCACACTCCCCACACTGCCCACACTGCCCACACTCCCCACACTGCCCACACTGCCCACACTCCCCACACTGCCCACACTGCCCACACTGCCCACACTGCCCACACTCCCCACACTGCCCACACTGCCCACACTGCCCACACTCCCCACCCTGTCCACACTGTCCACAATCCCCACAATCCCCACACTGTCCACACTGCCCACACTGCCCACACTGCCCACACTCCCCACACTGCCCACACTGTCCACACTGTCCACAATCCCCATAATCCCCACACTCCCCACACTGCCCACACTGCCCACACTGCCCACACTCCCCACACTCCCCACACTGCCCACACTGCCCACACTCCCCACACTGCCCACACTGCCCACACTGCCCACACTGCCCACACTCCCCACACTGCCCACACTCCCCACACTCCCCACACTCCCCACACTGCCCACACTGCCCACACTGCCCACACTCCCCACACTCCCCACACTGCCCACACTCCCCACACTCCCCACACTCCCCACACTGCCCACACTGCCCACACTGCCCACACTCCCCACACTCCCCACACTGCCCACACTGCCCACACTGCCCACACTCCCCACACTGCCCACACTCCCCACACTGCCCACACTCCCCACACTCCCCACACTGCCCACACTCCCCACACTCCCCACACTGCCCACACTCCCCACACTCCCCACACTCCCCACACTGCCCACACTCCCCACACTGCCCACACTGCCCACACTGCCCACACTGCCCACACTCCCCACACTGCCCACACTCCCCACACTCCCCACACTGCCCACACTGCCCACACTGCCCACACTCCCCACACTGCCCACACTCCCCACACTGCCCACACTCCCCACACTCCCCACACTCCCCACACTGCCCACACTCCCCACACTCCCCACACTGCCCACACTCCCCACACTCCCCACACTGCCCACACTCCCCACACTGCCCACACTGCCCACACTGCCCACACTCCCCACACTGTCCACACTCCCCACACTGCCCACACTCCCCACACTGCCCACACTCCCCACACTCCCCACACTCCCCACACTGCCCACACTCCCCACACTGCCCACACTCCCCACACTCCCCACACTGCCCACACTCCCCACACTGCCCACACTGTCCACACTGCCCACACTCCCCACACTCCCCACACTCCCCACACTGCCCACACTGCCCACACTCCCCACACTGCCCACACTGCCCACACTGCCCACACTCCCCACACTGCCCACACTCCCCACACTGCCCACACTGCCCACACTCCCCACACTGCCCACACTCCCCACACTGCCCACACTGCCCACACTGCCCACACTGCCCACACTCCCCACACTGCCCACACTCCCCACACTGCCCACACTCCCCACACTGCCCACACTCCCCACACTCCCCACACTGCCCACACTCCCCACACTGCCCACACTCCCCACACTCCCCACACTCCCCACACTCCCCACACTGCCCACACTCCCCACACTCCCCACACTGCCCACACTGCCCACACTCCCCACACTGCCCACACTGTCCACACTCCCCACACTGCCCACACTGCCCACACTCCCCACACTGCCCACACTCCCCACACTCCCCACACTGCCCACACTGTCCACACTGCCCACACTCCCCACACTGCCCACACTCCCCACACTGCCCACACTCCCCACACTGCCCACACTCCCCACACTCCCCACACTCCCCACACTCCCCACACTGCCCACACTCCCCACACTGCCCACAATCCCCACACTGCCCACACTGCCCACACTCCCCACACTCCCCACACTCCCCACACTGCCCACACAGCCCACACTCCCCACACTGCCCACACTGCCCACACTCCCCACACTGCCCACACTCCCCACACTCCCCACACTCTCCACGCTGCCCACACTCCCCACAATGCCCACACTCCCCACACTGCCCACACTGCCCACACTCCCCACACTGCCCACACTGCCCACACTCCCCACACTGCCCACACTGCCCACACTGCCCACACTGCCCACACTCCCCACACTGCCCACACTGCCCACACTGCCCACACTCCCCACCCTGTCCACACTGTCCACAATCCCCACAATCCCCACACTGCCCACACTGCCCACACTGTCCACACTGTCCACAATCCCCATAATCCCCACACTCCCCACACTGCCCACACTGCCCACACTGCCCACACTCCCCACACTCCCCACACTGCCCACACTGCCCACACTCCCCACACTGCCCACACTGCCCACACTGTCCACACTGCCCACACTCCCCACACTGCCCACACTGCCCACACTCCCCACACTCCCCACACTGCCCACACTGCCCACACTGTCCACACTGCCCACACTCCCCACACTGCCCACACTGCCCACACTCCCCACACTCCCCACACTGCCCACACAGCCCACACTCCCCACACTGCCCAAACTGCCCACACTCACCACACTGCCCACACTGCCCACACTGCCCACACTCCCCACACTGCCCACACTGCCCACACTGCCCACACTCACCACACTGCCCACACTGTCCACACTCCCCACACTGCCCACACTGCCCACACTCCCTACACTCCCCACACTGCCCACACTGTCCACACTCCCCACACTCCCCACACTGCCCACACAGCCCACACTCCCCACACTCCCCACACTGCCCACACTGCCCACACTCCCCACACTGCCCACACTGCCCACACTGCCCACACTCCCCACACTGCCCACACTGCCCACACTCCCCACACTGCCCACACTCCCCACACTCCCCACACTGCCCACACTGCCCACACTGTCCACACTGCCCACACTCCCCACACTGCCCACACTGCCCACACTGCCCACACTCCCCACACTGCCCACACTGCCCACACTGCCCACACTCCCCACACTCCCCACACTGCCCACACTGCCCACATTCCCCACACTCCCCACACTGCCCACACAGCCCACACTCCCCACACTGCCCACACTCACCACACTGCCCACACTGCCCACACTGCCCACACTCCCCACACTGCCCACACTGCCCACACTGCCCACACTCACCACACTGCCCACACTGTCCACACTCCCCACACTGCCCACACTCCCCACACTCCCCACACTCCCCACACTGCCCACACTGCCCACACTGTCCACACTGTCCACACTGTCCACAATCCCCACACTGCCCACACTGCCCACACTCCCCACACTCCCCACACTGCCCACACTCCCCACACTGCCCACACTGCCCACACTGTCCACACTGTCCACACTGTCCACAATCCCCACACTGCCCACACTGCCCACACTGTCCACACTGCCCACACTCCCCACACTGTCCACACTGTCCACACTGTCCACAATCCCCACACTGCCCACACTGCCCACACTGCCCACACTCCCCACACTCCCCACACTCCCCACACTGCCCACACTCCCCACACTCCCCACACTGCCCACACTGCCCACACTGCCCACACTCCCCACACTCCCCACACTGCCCACACTGCCCACACTCCCCACACTGCCCACACTCCCCACACTCCCCACACTCCCCACACTCCCCACACTGCCCACACTGCCCACACTCCCCACACTGCCCACACTCCCCACACTGCCCACACTGCCCACACTGCCCACACTGCCCACACTCCCCACACTCCCCACACTGCCCACACTCCCCACACTCCCCACACTGCCCACACTGCCCACACTCCCCACACTCCCCACACTGCCCACACTCCGCACACTCCCCACACTGCCCACACTCCCCACACTCCCCACACTGCCCACACTCCCCACACTGCCCACACTCCCCACACTCCCCACACTGCCCACACTCCCCACACTGCCCACACTGCCCACACTCCCCACACTCCCCACACTGCCCACACTCCCCACACTCCCCACACTGCCCACACTCCCCACACTGCCCACACTCCCCACACTCCCCACACTCCCCACACTCCCCACACTCCCCACACTGCCCACACTCCCCACACTCCCCACACTCCCCACACTGCCCACACTGCCCACACTCCCCACACTCCCCACACTGCCCACACTCCCCACGCTCCCCACACTGCCCACACTCCCCACACTGCCCACACTCCCCACACTCCCCACACTGCCCACACTGCCCACACTCCCCACACTCCCCACACTCCCCACACTGCCCACACTGCCCACACTCCCCACACTCCCCACACTGCCCACACTGCCCACACTCCCCACACTCCCCACACTGTCCACACTGCCCACACTCCCCACACTCCCCACACTGCCCACACTGTCCACACTGCCCACACTCCCCACACTGCCCACACTCCCCACACTGCCCACACTGCCCACACTGCCCACACTGCCCACACTGTCCACACTGCCCACACTCCCCACACTCCCCACACTGCCCACACTCCCCACACTGCCCACACTCCCCACACTGCCCACACTCCCCACACTCCCCACACTGCCCACACTCCCCACACTCCCCACACTGCCCACACTGCCCACACTGCCCACACTGCCCACACTGCCCACACTCCCCACACTCCCCACACTGCCCACACAGCCCACACTCCCCACACTGCCCACACTGTCCACACTCCCCACACTGCCCACACTCCCCACACTGCCCACACTGCCCACACTGCCCACACTCCCCACACTCTCCACACTGCCCACACTCCCCACACTGCCCACACAGTCCACACTGTCCACAATCCCCATAATCCCCACACTGCCCACACTGCCCACACTGCCCACACTCCCCACACTCCCCACACTGCCCACACTGCCCACACTCCCCACACTGCCCACACTGCCCACACTCCCCACACTGCCCACACTCCCCACACTCCCCACACTCCCCACACTGCCCACACTGCCCACACTCCCCACACTGCCCACACTCCCCACACTGCCCACACTGCCCACACTGCCCACACTGCCCACACTCCCCACACTCCCCACACTGCCCACACTCCCCACACTGCCCACACTCCCCACACTGCCCACACTCCCCACACTGCCCACACTGCCCACACTCCCCACACTCCCCACACTGCCCACACTCCGCACACTCCCCACACTGCCCACACTCCCCACACTGCCCACACTCCCCACACTGCCCACACTCCCCACACTGCCCACACTGCCCACACTGCCCACACTGCCCACACTCCCCACACTCCCCACACTGCCCACACTCCCCACACTGCCCACACTCCCCACACTCCCCACACTGCCCACACTCCCCACACTGCCCACACTGCCCACACTCCCCACACTCCCCACACTCCCCACACTGCCCACACTCCCCACACTCCCCACACTGCCCACACTCCCCACACTGCCCACACTCCCCACACTCCCCACACTGCCCACACTCCCCACACTCCCCACACTGCCCACACTCCCCACACTCCCCACACTCCCCACACTGCCCACACTGCCCACACTGCCCACACTCCCCACACTGCCCACACTCCCCACACTGCCCACACTGCCCACACTCCCCACACTCCCCACACTGCCCACACTCCCCACGCTCCCCACACTGCCCACACTCCCCACACTGCCCACACTCCCCACACTGCCCACACTCCCCACACTGCCCACACTCCCCACACTTCCCACACTCCCCACACTGCCCACACTGCCCACACTGCCCACACTCCCCACACTGCCCACACTCCCCACACTGCCCACACTGCCCACACTGCCCACACTCCCCACACTCTCCACACTGCCCACACTCCCCACACTGCCCACACAGTCCACACTGTCCACAATCCCCATAATCCCCACACTCCCCACACTGCCCACACTGCCCACACTGCCCACACTCCCCACACTCCCCACACTGCCCACACTGCCCACACTCCCCACACTGCCCACACTGCCCACACTGTCCACACTGCCCACACTCCCCACACTGCCCACACTGCCCACACTCCCCACACTCCCCACACTGCCCACACTGCCCACACTGTCCACACTGCCCACACTCCCCACACTGCCCACACTCCCCACACTGCCCACACTGCCCACACTGCCCACGCTGCCCACACTCCCCACACTCCCCACACTCCCCACACTGCCCACACTGCCCACACTCCCCACACTCCCCACACTGCCCACACTCCCCACACTGCCCACACTGCCCACACTCACCACACTGCCCACACTGCCCACACTGCCCACACTCCCCACACTGCCCACACTGCCCACACTCACCACACTGCCCACACTGCCCACACTGCCCACACTGCCCACACTCCCCACACTGCCCACACTCCCCACACTGCCCACACTGCCCACACTGTCCACACTGTCCACACAGTCCACAATCCCCACACTGCCCACACTGCCCACACTCCCCACACTCCCCACACTGCCCACACTCCCCACACTGCCCACACTGCCCACACTGTCCACACTGCCCACACTGTCCACAATCCCCACACTCCCCACACTGCCCACACTGCCCACACTCCCCACACTCCCCACACTGCCCACACTGCCCACACTGTCCACACTGCCCACACTCCCCACACTGCCCACACTGCCCACACTGCCCACACTGCCCACACTGCCCACACTCCCCACACTCCCCACACTGCCCACACTGCCCACACTCCCCACACTCCCCACACTGCCCACACAGCCCACACTCCCCACACTGCCCACACTGCCCACACTCACCACACTGCCCACACTGCCCACACTGCCCACACTCCCCACACTGCCCACACTGCCCACACTGCCCACACTCACCACACTGCCCACACTGCCCACACTGTCCACACTCCCCACACTGCCCACACTGCCCGCACTCCCTGCACTCCCCACACTGCCCACACTGTCCACACTGCCCACACTCCCCACACTGCCCACACTGCCCACACTGCCCACACTCACCACACTGCCCACACTGCCCACACTGCCCACACTCCCCACACTGCCCACACTGCCCACACTGCCCACACTCACCACACTGCCCACACTGCCCACACTGCCCACACTCCCCACACTGCCCACACTGCCCACACTGCCCACACTCACCACACTGCCCACACTGCCCACACTGTCCACACTCCCCACACTCCCCACACTGCCCACACTGTCCACACTCCCCACACTCCCCACACTGCCCACACTCCCCACACTGCCCACACTGCCCACACTGTCCACAATCCCCACACTGCCCACACTCCCCACACTCCCCACACTGTCCACACTCCCCACACTGCCCACACTGCCCACACTGCCCACACTGTCCACAATCCCCACACTGCCCACACTGCCCACACTCCCCACACTCCCCACACTGCCCACACTGCCCACACTCCCCACACTCCCCACACTCCCCACACTGCCCACACTGCCCACACTGCCCACACTGCCCACACTCCCCACACTCCCCACACTGCCCACACTGTCCACACTCCCCACACTGCCCACACTGCCCACACTCCCCACACTCCCCACACTGCCCACACTGCCCACACTCCCCACACTCCCCACACTGCCCACACTGTCCACACTCCCCACACTGTCCACACTCCCCACACTGCCCACACTGCCCACACTGCCCACACTGCCCACACTGCCCACACTGCCCACACTGCCCACACTCCCCACACTGCCCACACTGCCCACCCTCCCCACACTCCCCACACTGCCCACACTCCCCACACTGCCCACACACCCCACACTGCCCACACTGCCCACACTCCCCACACTGCCCACACTCCCACACTCCCCACACTCCCCACACTGCCCACACTCCCCACACTGCCCACACTGCCCACACTGCCCACACTGCCCACACTGTCCACACTCCCCACACTCCCCACACTGCCCACACTCCCCACACTCCCCACACTGCCCACACTGCCCACACTGCCCACACTGCCCACACTGTCCACACTCCCCACACTCCCCACACTGCCCACACTCCCCACACTCCCCACACTGTACACACTCCCCACACTCCCCACACTGCCCACACTCCCCACACTGCCCACACTGCCCACACTGCCCACACTGCCCACACTGTCCACACTCCCCACACTCCCCACACTGCCCACACTCCCCACACTCCCCACACTGCCCACACTGCCCACACTGCCCACACTGTCCACACTCCCCACACTCCCCACACTGCCCACACTCCCCACACTCCCCACACTGCCCACACTCCCCACACTGCCCACACTGTCCACACTCCCCACACTCCCCACACTGCCCACACTGTCCACACTGCCCACACTCCCCACACTCCCCACACTGCCCACACTGTCCACACTCCCCACACTCCCCACACTCCCCACACTGCCCACACTGTCCACACTCCCTACACTCCCCACACTGCCCACACTGCCCACACTCCCCACACTGCCCACACTCCCCACACTGACCACACTGTCCACACTGTCCACACTCCCCACACTGTCCACACTCCCCACACTGCCCACACTCCCCACACTGCCCACACTCCCCACACTGCCCACACTGTCCACACACCCCACACTCCCCACACTGCCCACACTGCCCACACTCCCCACACTCCCCACACTCCCCACACTCCCCACACTGCCCACACTGCCCACACTGTCCACACTCCCCACACTGCCCACACTGCCCACACTCCCCACACTCCCCACACTGCCCACACTGTCCACACTGTCCACACTCCCCACACTCCCCACACTGCCCACACTGCCCACACTCCCCACAATCCCCACACTGCCCACACTGTCCACACTGTCCACACTGTCCACACTCCCCACACTGTCCACACTCCCCACACTGCCCACACTCCCCACACTGCCCACACTCCCCACACTGCCCACACTGTCCACACACCCCACACTCCCCACACTGCCCACACTGCCCACACTCCCCACACTCCCCACACTCCCCACACTCCCCACACTGCCCACACTGCCCACACTCCCCACACTCCCCACACTGCCCACACTGTCCACACTGTCCACACTCCCCACACTCCCCACACTGCCCACACTGCCCACACTCCCCACAATCCCCACACTGCCCACACTGTCCACACTGTCCACACTCCCCACACTGTCCACACTGTCCACACTGCCCACACTGCCCACACTCCCCACACTGCCCACACTCCCCACACTCCCCACACTCCCCACACTGCCCACACTGTCCACACTGTCCACACTCCCCACACTGCCCACACTCCCCACACTGCCCACACTCCCCACACTCCCCACACTGCCCACACTCCCCACACTGCCCACACTGTCCACACTCCCCACACTGCCCACACTGCACACACTCCCCACACTGCCCACACTCCCCACACTCCCCACACTGCCCACACTGCCCACACTCCCCACACTGCCCACACTCCCCACACTGTCCACACTCCCCACACTGCCCACACTCCCCACAATCCCCACACTGCCCACACTGCCCACACTCCCCACACTGCCCACACTCCCCACACTGCCCACACTGCACACACTGTCCACACTCCCCACACTGCCCACACTCCCCACACTCCCCACACTGCCCACACTGCCCACACTCCCCACACTGCCCACACTCCCCACACTGTCCACACTCCCCACACTGCCCACACTCCCCACAATCCCCACACTGCCCACACTGTCCACACTCCCCACACTCCCCACACTGCCCACACTGTCCACACTCCCCACACTGCCCACACTGTCCACACTCCCCACACTGCCCACACTGTCCACACTCCCCACACTGCCCACACTCCCCACACTGTCCACACTCCCCACACTCCCCACACTCCCCACACTGCCCACACGCCCCACACTGTCCACACTCCCCACACTGCCCACACTCCCCACACTGCCCACACTGTCCACACTCCCCACACTCCCCACACTGCCCACACTCCCCACACTGCCCACACTCCCCACACTCCCCACACTGTCCACACTCCCCACACTGCCCACACTGCCCACACTCCCCACACTCCCCACACTCCCCACACTCCCCACACTGTCCACACTCCCCACACTGCCCACACTCCCCACACTGCCCACACTGCCCACACTCCCCACACTGTCCACACTCCCCACACTGCCCACACTGCCCACACTCCCCACACTCCCCACACTGCCCACACTCCCCACACTCCCCACACTGTCCACACTCCCCACACTCCCCACACTGCCCACACTCCCCACACTGCCCACACTGCCCACACTCCCCACACTCCCCACACTCCCCACACTGCCCACACTCCCCACACTCCCCACACTGTCCACACTGCCCACACTGTCCACACTCCCCACACTCCCCACACTCCCCACACTGTCCACACTCCCCACACTCCCCACACTCCCCACACTGCCCACACTGTCCACACTCCCCACACTGCCCACACTGCCCACACTGCCCACACTGTCCACACTCCCCACACTGCCCACACTCCCCACACTGTCCACACTCCCCACACTGCACACACTGTCCACACTCCCCACACTGCCCACACTGTCCACACTCCCCACACTCCCCACACTGCCCACACTGCCCACACTGCCCACACTGCCCACACTCCCCACACTCCCCACACTGCCCACACTGCCCACACTGCCCACACTGTCCACACTCCCCACACTGCCCACACTGCCCACACTCCCCACACTCCCCACACTGCCCACACTGCCCACACTGCCCACACTGCCCACACTCCCCACACTCCCCACACTGCCCGCACTGTCCACACTCCCCACACTCCCCACACTCCCCACACTGCCCACACTGCCCACACTCCCCACACTCCCCACACTGCCCACACTCCCCACACTCCCCACACTGCCCACACTCCCCACACTGCACACACTGCCCACACTCCCCACACTGCCCACACTCCCCACACTCCCCACACTGCCCACACTCCCCACACTCCCCACACTCCCCACACTGCCCACACTCCCCACACTCCCCACACTCCCCACACTGCCCACACTCCCCACACTCCCCACACTCCCCACACTGCCCACACTCCCCACACTCCCCACACTGCCCACACTCCCCACACTCCCCACACTGCCCACACTGCCCACACTGCCCACACTGCCCACACTCCCCACACTCCCCACACTGCCCACACTCCCCACACTGCCCACACTCCCCACACTCCCCACACTGCCCACACTGCCCACACTGCCCACACTGCCCACAATCCCCACACTCCCCACACTGCACACACTGCCCACACTCCCCACACTGCCCACACTCCCCACACTCCCCACACTGCCCACACTCCCCACACTGCCCACACTCCCCACACTCCCCACACTGCCCACACTCCCCACACTCCCCACACTGCCCACACTGCACACACTGCCCACACTCCCCACACTCCCCACACTGCCCACACTCCCCACACTCCCCACACTGCCCACACTCCCCACACTCCCCACACTGCCCACACTCCCCACACTCCCCACACTCCCCACACTGCCCACACTCCCCACACTGCCCACACTCCCCACACTCCCCACACTGCACACACTGCCCACACTCCCCACACTGCCCACACTCCCCACACTCCCCACACTGCCCACACTCCCCACACTGCCCACACTCCCCACACTCCCCACACTGCACACACTGCCCACACTCCCCACACTGCCCACACTCCCCACACTCCCCACACTGCCCACACTGCCCACACTCCCCACACTGTCCACACTCCCCACACTGCCCACACTCCCCACACTCCCCACACTGCCCACACTGTCCACACTGCCCACACTCCCCACACTCCCCACACTGCCCACACTGCCCACACTCCCCACACTGCCCACACTCCCCACACTGCCCACACTGCCCACACTCCCCACACTGCCCACACTGTCCACACTCCCCACACTGTCCACACTGTCCACACTCCCCACACTGTCCACACTGCCCACACTCCCCACACTCCCCACACTGCCCACACTCCCCACACTCCCCACACTGCCCACACTCCCCACACTGCCCACACTCCCCACACTGCCCACACTGTCCACACTGTCCACACTGCCCACACTGCCCACACTCCCCACACTGCCCACACTCCCCACACTCCCCACACTGCCCACACTGTCCACACTCCCCACACTGTCCACACTCCCCACACTGCCCACACTCCCCACACTGTCCACACTGCCCACACTCCCCACACTGCCCACACTGTCCACACTCCCCACACTCCCCACACTGCCCACACTGCCCACACTCCCCACACTGCCCACACTGCCCACACTGCCCACACTGTCCACACTCCCCACACTGCCCACACTGTCCACAATCCCCACACTCCCCACACTGCCCACACTACCCACACTGCCCACACTGTCCACAATCCCCACACTCCCCACACTCCCCACACTGCCCACACTGCCCACACTGTCCACACTGTCCACACTGTCCACAATCCCCACAATCCCCACACTGCCCACACTGCCCACACTGCCCACACTCCCCACACTCCCCACACTGCCCACACTGCCCACACTGTCCACAATCCCCACACTCCCCACACTGCCCACACTGCCCACACTGTCCACAATCCCCACACTCCCCACACTCCCCACACTGCCCACACTGCCCACACTGTCCACACTGTCCACACTGTCCACAATCCCCACAATCCCCACACTGCCCACACTGCCCACAATCCCCACACTGCCCACACTCCCCACACTGCCCACACTGCCCACACTGTCCACACTGTCCACACTGTCCACAATCCCCACAATCCCCACACTGTCCACACTGCCCACAATCCCCACACTGCCCACAATCCCCACACTGCCCACACTGCCCACACTGCCCACACTGCCCACACTGCCCACACTCCCCACACTGCCCACACTGTCCACACTGTCCACAATCCCCACAATCCCCACACTGTCCACACTGCCCACAATCCCCACACTGCCCACAATCCCCACACTGTCCACACTGCCCACAATCCCCACACTGCCCACACTGCCCACACTGCCCACACTCCCCACACTGCCCACACTCCCCACACTCCCCACACTGCCCACACTCCCCACACTGCCCACACTCCCCACACTCCCCACACTCCCCACACTCCCCACACTGCCCACACTCCCCACACTCCCCACACTGCCCACACTCCCCACACTGCCCACACTCCCCACACTCCCCACACTCCCCACACTCCCCACACTGTCCACAATCCCCACACTCCCCACACTCCCCACACTCCCCACACTCCCCACACTGCCCACACTCCCCACACTCCCCACACTGCCCACACTCCCCACACTCCCCACACTGCCCACACTGCCCACACTGCCCACACTCCCCACACTCCCCACACTGCCCACACTCCCCACACTGCCCACACTCCCCACACTCCCCACACTGCCCACACTCCCCACACTGTCCACACTCCCCACACTCCCCACACTGCCCACACTGCCCACACTCCCCACACTCCCCACACTCCCCACACTGTCCACAATCCCCACACTCCCCACACTCCCCACACTCCCCACACTGCCCACACTCCCCACACTCCCCACACTGCCCACACTCCCCACAATCCCCACACTGCCCACACTGTCCACACTCCCCACACTCCCCTCACTGCCCACACTGCCCACACTCCCCACACTGCCCACACTGTCCACAATCCCCACACTGCCCACACTGCCCACACTCCCCACACTGCCCACACTGCCCACACTGCCCACACTCCCCACCCTGCCCACACTGCCCACACTGCCCACACTGCCCACACTGCCCACACTGTCCACAATCCCCACACTCCCCACACTCCCCACACTGCCCACACTGCCCACACTGCCCACACTCCCCACACTGCCCACACTGCCCACACTGCCCACACTCCCCACACTCCCCACACTGCCCACACTGCCCACACTGCCCACACTGCCCACACTGCCCACACTCCCCACACTCCCCACACTGCCCACACTCCCCACACTGCCCACACTGCCCACACTGCCCACACTCCCCACACTCCCCACACTGTCCACACTGTCCACACTGCCCACACTGCCCAAACTGCCCACACTGCCCACACTGCCCACACTGCCCACACTGCCCACACTGTCCACAATCCCCACACTCCCCACACTCCCCACACTGCCCACACTGCCCACACTGCCCACACTCCCCACACTGCCCACACTGCCCACACTGCCCACACTCCCCACACTCCCCACACTGCCCACACTGCCCACACTGCCCACACTGCCCACACTGCCCACACTCCCCACACTCCCCACACTGTCCACACTGTCCACACTCCCCACACTGTCCACAATCCCCACACTCCCCACACTGCCCACACTCCCCACACTGTCCACACTCCCCACACTGCCCACACTCCCCACACTGTCCACACTCCCCACACTGTCCACACTGTCCACACTGTCCACAATCCCCACACTCCCCACACTCCCCACACTGCCCACACTCCCCACACTGCCCACACTCCCCACACTGTCCACACTCCCCACACTCCCCACACTCCCCACACTGCCCACACTCCCCACACTGCCCACACTCCCCACACTGTCCACACTCCCCACACTGCCCACACTCCCCACACTGCCCACACTCCCCACACTGCCCACACTCCCCACACTGCCCACACTCCCCACACTGTCCACACTCCCCACACTGCCCACACTCCCCACACTGCCCACACTCCCCACACTGTCCACACTCCCCACACTCCCCACACTGCCCACACTCCCCACACTCCCCACACTCCCCACACTGCCCACACTCCCCACACTCCCCACACTGCCCACACTGCCCACACTCCCCACACTCCCCACACTGCCCACACTCCCCACACTCCCCACACTGCCCACACTCCCCACACTCCCCACACTCCCCACACTGCCCACACTGTCCACACTCCCCACACTCCCCACACTGTCCACACTGCCCACACTGCCCACACTCCCCACACTGCCCACACTGTCCACACTCCCCACACTGTCCACACTCCCCACACTCCCCACACTCCCCACACTGCCCACACTGTCCACACTGCCCACACTGCCCACACTCCCCACACTGCCCACACTGTCCACACTCCCCACACTGTCCACACTGCCCACACTGCCCACACTCCCCACACTGCCCACACTGTCCACACTCCCCACACTGCCCACACTGTCCACACTCCCCACACTCCCCACACTGCCCACACTGCCCACACTGCCCACACTGCCCACACTCCCCACACTCCCCACACTGTCCACACTGTCCACACTGCCCACACTGCCCACACTCCCCACACTGCCCACACTCCCCACACTGCCCACACTCCCCACACTGCCCACACTGCCCACACTGCCCACACTCCCCACACTGCCCACACTCCCCACACTGCCCACACTGCCCACACTGCCCACACTGCCCACACTGCCCACACTGCCCACACTGCCCACACTGCCCACACTCCCCACACTGCCCACACTCCCCACACTGCCCACACTGCCCACACTGCCCACACTCCCCACACTGCCCACACTGCCCACACTGTCCACACTCCCCACACTGTCCACACTGTCCACACTGCCCACACTGCCCACACTGCCCACACTCCCCACACTGCCCACACTCCCCACACTGCCCACACTCCCCACACTCCCCACACTGCCCACACTCCCCACACTGTCCACACTGTCCACACTCCCCACACTGCCCACACTGCCCACACTGTCCACACTCCCCACACTGCCCACACTCCCCACACTGCCCACACTGCCCACACTGTCCACACTGTCCACACTGTCCACACTCCCCACACTGCCCACACTGTCCACACTGTCCACACTCCCCACACTGCCCACACTCCCCACACTCCCCACACTCCCCACACTCCCCACACTGTCCACACTCCCCACACTGCCCACACTCCCCACACTGCCCACACTCCCCACACTCCCCACACTCCCCACACTGTCCACACTCCCCACACTGTCCACACTCCCCACACTCCCCACACTCCCCACACTGTCCACACTGCCCACACTGCCCACACTGCCCACACTGCCCACACTCCCCACACTGCCCACACTGCCCACACTGCCCACACTCCCCACACTGCCCACACTCCCCACACTGTCCACACTCCCCACACTGTCCACACTCCCCACACTGTCCACACTGTCCACACTGCCCACACTGCCCACACTGCCCACACTGCCCACACTCCCCACACTGCCCACACTCCCCACACTCCCCACACTGCCCACACTCCCCACACTCCCCACACTCCCCACACTGTCCACACTCCCCACACTGCCCACACTCCCCACACTGCCCACACTGCCCACACTCCCCACACTGTCCACACTCCCCACACTGTCCACACTCCCCACACTGTCCACACTGTCCACACTGCCCACACTGCCCACACTGCCCACACTGCCCACACTCCCCACACTGCCCACACTCCCCACACTCCCCACACTGCCCACACTCCCCACACTCCCCACACTCCCCACACTGTCCACACTCCCCACACTGCCCACACTCCCCACACTGCCCACACTCCCCACACTGCCCACACTCCCCACACTCCCCACACTGCCCACACTCCCCACACTGCCCACACTCCCCACACTGTCCACACTCCCCACACTGTCCACACTGTCCACACTGCCCACACTGCCCACACTGCCCACACTGCCCACACTCACCACACTGCCCACACTGCCCACACTGTCCACACTCCCCACACTGCCCACACTGCCCACACTCCCCACACTCCCCACACTGCCCACACTCCCCACACTGCCCACACTGCCCACACTCACCACACTGCCCACACTGCCCACACTGCCCACACTCCCCACACTGCCCACACTGCCCACACTCACCACACTGCCCACACTGCCCACACTGCCCACACTGCCCACACTCCCCACACTCCCCACACTGCCCACACTCCCCACACTGCCCACACTGCCCACACTCCCCACACTGTCCACACTCCCCACACTCCCCACACTGTCCACACTCCCCACACTGTCCACACTCCCCACACTGCCCACACTGCCCACACTCCCCACACTGCCCACACTCCCCACACTGCCTACACTGCCCACACTCCCCACACTGTCCACACTCCCCACACTCCCCACACTGCCCACACTGCCCACACTCCCCACACTGTCCACACTCCCCACACTGTCCACACTCCCCACACTCCCCACACTGCCCACACTGCCCACACTCCCCACACTGTCCACACTCCCCACACTCCCCACACTGCCCACACTGCCCACACTCCCCACACTGTCCACACTCCCCACACTGTCCACACTCCCCACACTCCCCACACTGCCCACACTGCCCACACTCCCCACACTGCCCACACTGCCCACACTGCCCACACTGCCCACACTCCCCACACTGCCCACACTGTCCACACTCCCCACACTGCCCACACTCCCCACACTGTCCACACTGTCCACACTCCCCACACTGTCCACACTCCCCACACTGTCCACACTCCCCACACTGCCCACACTCCCCACACTGTCCACACTCCCCACACTGCCCACACTCCCCACACTGCACACACTGCCCACACTGCCCACACTGTCCACACTGCCCACACTGCCCACACTGCCCACACTGTCCACACTGCCCACACTGCCCACACTCCCCACACTGTCCACACTGCCCACACTGCCCACACTCCCCACACTGTCCACACTCCCCACACTGCCCACACTCCCCACACTGTCCACACTCCCCACACTGCCCACACTCCCCACACTGCCCACACTGCCCACACTCCCCACACTGTCCACACTCCCCACACTGCCCACACTGTCCACACTGCCCACACTGCCCACACTCCCCACACTGTCCACACTCCCCACACTGTCCACACTCCCCACACTGCCCACACTCCCCACACTGCACACACTGCCCACACTGCCCACACTGTCCACACTCCCCACACTGCCCACACTCCCCACACTGTCCACACTGTCCACACTCCCCACACTGCCCACACTCCCCACACTCCCCACACTCCCCACACTGCCCACACTGCCCACACTCCCCACACTGTCCACACTGCCCACACTGCCCACACTGCCCACACTGTCCACACTGTCCACACTGTCCACACTGTCCACACTCCCCACACTGTCCACACTGTCCACACTGCCCACACTGCCCACACTCCCCACACTGCCCACACTCCCCACACTCCCCACACTGCCCACACTGTCCTCACTCCCCACACTGCCCACACTCCCCACACTCCCCACACTGCCCACACTCCCCACACTCCCCACACTGCCCACACTGCCCACACTCCCCACACTGCCCACACTGTCCACACTCCCCACACTCCCCACACTGCCCACACTGCCCACACTCCCCACACTGCCCACACTGCCCACACTGCCCACACTGTCCACACTCCCCACACTGCCCACACTGTCCACAATCCCCACACTCCCCACACTGCCCACACTGCCCACACTGTCCACAATCCCCACACTCCCCACACTCCCCACACTGCCCACACTGTCCACACTGTCCACAATCCCCACAATCCCCACACTGCCCACACTGCCCACACTCCCCACACTCCCCACACTGCCCACACTGCCCACACTGTCCACAATCCCCACACTCCCCACACTGCCCACACTGCCCACACTGCCCACACTGTCCACAATCCCCACACTCCCCACACTCCCCACACTGCCCACACTGCCCACACTGTCCACACTGTCCACACTGTCCACAATCCCCACAATCCCCACACTGCCCACACTGCCCACAATCCCCACACTGCCCACACTGCCCACACTGCCCACACTGCCCACACTGCCCACACTGCCCACACTGTCCACACTGTCCACAATCCCCACAATCCCCACACTGTCCACACTGCCCACAATCCCCACACTGCCCACACTGCCCACACTGCCCACACTCCCCACACTGCCCACACTCCCCACACTCCCCACACTGCCCACACTCCCCACACTGCCCACACTGCCCACACTCCCCACACTGCCCACACTCCCCACACTCCCCACACTGCCCACACTCCCCACACTGCCCACACTCCCCACACTCCCCACGCTCCCCACACTGCCCACACTCCCCACACTCCCCACACTCCCCACACTGCCCACACTGCCCACACTGCCCACACTCCCCACACTCCCCACACTCCCCACACTGCCCACACTCCCCACACTCCCCACACTGCCCACACTGCCCACACTGCCCACACTCCCCACACTCCCCACACTGCCCACACTCCCCACACTGCCCACACTGCCCACACTCCCCACACTGCCCACACTGTCCACAATCCCCACACTCCCCACACTGCCCACACTGCCCACACTCCCCACACTGCCCACACTGCCCACACTGCCCACACTGCCCACACTGCCCACACTCCCCACACTGCCCACACTGTCCACAATCCCCACACTCCCCACACTGCCCACACTGCCCACACTCCCCACACTGCCCACACTGCCCACACTGTCCACACTCCCCACACTGCCCACACTCCCCACACTCCCCACACTGTCCACAATCCCCACACTGCCCACACTGCCCACACTGCCCACACTCCCCACCCTGCCCACACTGCCCACACTGCCCACACTGCCCACACTGCCCACACTGTCCACAATCCCCACACTGCCCACACTGCCCACACTGTCCACAATCCCCACAATCCCCACACTGCCCACACTGTCCACACTGCCCACACTGCCCACACTGCCCACACTGCCCACACTCCCCACACTCCCCACACTGCCCACACTGCCCACACTCCCCACACTCCCCACACTGCCCACAATCCCCACACTGCCCACACTGCCCACACTCCCCACACTGCCCACACTCCCCACACTGTCCACACTCCCCACACTCCCCACACTGCCCACACTCCCCACACTGCCCACACTCCCCACACTCCCCACACTGCCCACACTGCCCACACTGCCCACACTCCCCACACTGCCCACACTGCCCACACTGCCCACACTGCCCACACTGCCCACAATCCCCACACTGCCCACACTGTCCACACTCCCCACACTCCCCACACTCCCCACACTGCCCACACTCCCCACACTGCCCACACTCCCCACACTGCCCACACTCCCCACACTGCCCACACTCCCCACACTGCCCACACTCCCCACACTGTCCACACTGCCCACACTGCCCACACTGCCCACACTCCCTACACTGCCCACACTGCCCACACTCCCCACACTCCCCACACTGCCCACACTCCCCACACTGCCCACACTCCCCACACTGCCCACACTCCCCACACTGCCCACACTCCCCACACTGTCCACACTGCCCACACTGTCCACAATCCCCACAATCCCCACACTGCCCACACTGCCCACAATCCCCACACTGCCCACACTGCCCACACTGCCCACACTGCCCACACTCCCCACACTGCCCACACTGTCCACACTGTCCACAGTCCCCACAATCCCCACACTGTCCACACTGTCCACAATCCCCACAATCCCCACACTGCCCACACTCCCCACACTCCCCACACTCCCCACACTGCCCACACTGCCCACACTCCCCACACTGCCCACACTCCCCACACTCCCCACACTGCCCACACTGCCCACACTCCCCACACTGTCCACACTGTCCACACTGTCCACAATCCCCACAATCCCCACACTGCCCACACTGCCCACAATCCCCACACTGCCCACACTGCCCACACTGCCCACACTGCCCACACTGCCCACACTGCCCACAATCCCCACACTCCCCACACTGCCCACACTCCCCACACTCCCCACACTGCCCACACTGCCCACACTCCCCACACTCCCCACACTGCCCACACTCCCCACACTCCCCACACTGCCCACACTCCCCACACTGCCCACACTGCCCACACTCCCCACACTGCCCACACTCCCCACACTGCCCACACTCCCCACACTCCCCACACTCCCCACACTGCCCACACTGCCCACAATCCCCACACTGCCCACACTGCCCACACTCCCCACACTCCCCACATTGCCCACACTGTCCACACTGCCCACACTCCCCACACTCCCCACACTGCCCACATTGCCCACACTGCCCACTCTGCCCACTCTGTCCACACTGTCCACACTCCTGACAGTGCCCACACTGCCCACATTGCCCACACTGCCCACATTGCCCACACTGCTCACTATGAAGGTAACAACCTCACCCAACCTTTGAGGCACAGGCGCATTTCAGGCAGCCACGGATGGGCTCGACTTCCTCTTCCTCTTCATCACCATCATCTTCCTTGTTTTTGTCATCGTCATGTTTGATGAGGAAGAATTTCTTCTCTCCTTCCTGCTCAACCTTCCCCCCTCCTCCTTCATCATTATTCTCCTCCTCAACCTTCTCCACCTTCTCATGATCATTACCTTCCTCCACCTCCTCTTCCTCCACCTCCTCTTCCTCCACCTCCTCTTCTGCCCCCTGTTGGGGTGATGGATCTGTAGGAGAGGAGAGTAGAAGCTAAGAATGAGTGAGCCCCAGCCCCTTGGGTTTAAGGAGACAGAGAAGGGGATGAAAGGTTGTGACTGTGTGGAGCTTCACAGGGTGTAGGGTGACTGTGTCGGTGTCCGCCTACTAATCTAACACCAGGACTATAGCCCCAAGCTGATCTCCCCCGGGATGGGACTGAGCCCCTCACAGAGCAGGTAAGGCCCACCCGGCCTGTGTTGTTCCAAACCAGGATACCAGAGCACTCCAGGGTTGGCCTCAGTGCCCCGGGTTAGGAAGGGAGAGCTTCCTATTTTCATGCTGGAAAATGTGACCATTGGAGGAGGAGAGGAGAGGATTGGACTCAGTTGTGGTGCTTCCATCATGGTTCAATAGCCCAGCAACACTCACTGACTGGGCTCACACATGAAGACCAGGGTACCTGGTACCTGTGGAGCCCAAACCGCAGCGAGAGCCAGCAGAGAATGGGAGGGAGAGACCTGGGGAGAACTGATTCTTAAAACTCTGCACCATTATAAGCTGGCGGGAGAGTGACTGGACCCCGGGCTGGTTGGAGGCCAGTTTCTTGGTCCTGACACACCAGTAAACAATTTACTGTCTATTAACGATGCAGTACTGAGGGAGCGCTGCACTGTCGGAGGGTCAGTACTGAGGGAGCGCTGCACTGTCGGAGGGTCAGTACTGAGGGAGCGCTGCACTGTCGGAGGGTCAGTACTGAGGGAGCGCTGCACTGTCGGAGGGTCAGTACTGAGGGAGCGCTGCACTGTCGGAGGGTCAGTACTGAGGGAGCGCTGCACTGTCGGAGGGTCAGTACTGAGGGAGCGCTGCACTGTCGGAGGGTCAGTACTGAGGGAGCGCTGCACTGTCGGAGGGTCAGTACTGAGGGAGCGCTGCACTGTCAGAGGGTCAGTACTGAGGGAGCACTGCACTGTCGGAGGGTCAGTACTGAGGGAGCGCTGCACTGTCAGAGGGTCAGTACTGAGGGAGCACTGCACTGTCAGAGGGTCAGTACTGAGGGAGCGCCGCACTGTCAGAGGGTCAGTACTGAGGGAGTGCTGCACTGTCGGAGGGTCAGTACTGAGGGAGCGCCGCACTGTCGGAGGGTCATAGAATCATAGAAGTTACAACATGGAAACAGGCCCTTCGGCCCAACATGTCCATGTCGCCCAATTGCCTGCACTTGGCCCATATCCCTCTATACCCATCTTACCCATGTCACTGTCCAAATGCTTTTTAAAAGACAAAATTGTACCCGCCTCTACTACTGCCTCTGGCAGCTCGTTCCAGACACTCACCACCCTTTGAGTGAAAAAATTGCCCCTCCGGACCCTTTTGTATCTCTCCCCTCTCACCTTAAATCTATGTCCCCTACCTTTGGGAAAAGATTTTGACTATCTACCTTATCTATGCCCCTCATTATTTTATAGACTTCTATAAGATCACCCCTAAACCTCCTACTCTCCAGGGAAAAAAGTCTCAGTCTATCCAACCTCTCCCTATATGTCAAACCATCAAGTCCCGGTAGCATCCTAGTAAATCTTTTCTGCACTCTTTCTAGTTTAATAATATCCTTTCTATAATAGGGTGACCAGAACTGTACACAGTATTCCAAGTGTGGCCTCACCAATGCCCTGTGCAACTTCAACAAGACATCCCAACTCCTGCATTCAATGTTCTGACCAATGAAACCAAGCATGCCGAATGCCTTCTTCACCACCCTATCCACCTGTGACTCCACTTTCAAGGAGCTATGAATCTGTACTCCTAGATCTCTTTGTTCTATAACTCTCCCCAACGCCCTACCATTAACGGAGTAGGTCCTGGCCCGATTCGATCTACCAAAATGCATCACCTCACATTTATCTAAATGAAACTCCATCTGCCATTCATCGGCCCACTGGCCCAATTTATCAAGATCCCGTTGCAGTACTGAGGGAGCGCTGCACTGTCAGAGCGGTCAGTACAGGTTCACCACCCTCTGAGTGAAGAAATTTCTCCTCATCTCGGTTCTAAATGGCATACCCCGTATCCTGAGACTGTGACCCCTGGTTCTGGACTCCCCAGCCATCGGGAACATCCTCCCTGCATCTAGTCTGTCTAGTCCTGTTAGAATTTTATATGTTTCGATAAGATAGGAACATAGGAACAGGAGTAGGCCATTCAGCCCCTCGTGCCTGCTCCGCCATTTGATAAGATCATGGCTGATCTGTGATCTAACTCCATATACCTGCCTTTGGCCCATATCCCTTAATACCTTTAGTTGCCAAAAAGCTATCTATCTCAGATTTAAATTTAGCAATTGAGCTAGTATCAATTGCCGTTTGCGGAAGAGAGTTCCAAACTTCTACCACCCTTTGTGTGTAGAAATGTTTTCTAATCTCACTCCTGGAAGGTCTGGCTCTAATTTTTAGACTGTGCCCCCTACTCCTAGAATCCCCAACCAGCGGAAATAGTTTCTCTCTATCCACCCTATCCGTTCCCCTTAATATCTTATAAACTTCGATCAGATCACCTCTCATTCTTCTAAACTCCAGTGAATATAGGCCGAGTCGACCCAATCTCTCCTCATACGTCAGTCCTGCCATCCCAGGAATCAGTCTGGTAAACCTTTGTTGCACTCCCTCCATGGCAAGGACATCCTTCCTCAGATAAGGAGACCAAAACTGCACACAATACTCCAGATGTGGTCTCACCAAGGCCCTGTATAACTGCAGTAAGACATCCCTGCTCCTGTACTCAAATCCTCTTGCAATGAAGGCCAACATACCATTCGCCTTCCTAACTGCTTGCTGTACCTGAATGCTCGCTTTCAGTGACTGGTGTACAAGGACACCCAGGTCTCGTTGCACCTCCCCTTTTCCCAATCTATCACCATTCAGATAATAATCTGCCTTTCTGTTTTTACAACCAAAGTGGATAACCTCACATTTATCCACGTTATACTGCATCTGCCATGTTCTTGCCCACTCACCCAACTTGTCTAAATCACATTGGAGCCTCTTTGCATCCTCCTCACAGCTCACATTCCACCCCAGCTTTGTGTCGTCTGCAAACTTGGAAATGTTACATTCAGTTCCCTCATCCAAATCATTGATATATATTGTGAATAGCTGGGGCCCAAGCACTGATCCCTGCGGTACCCCACTAGTCACTGCCTGCCACCCGGAAAAAGACCCGTTTATTCCTACAAATGGTTGATGTGGGAACGGACGATCCCATCACTAAACCACCATCGTGTCATTTGCACACGATAAATCATTGTATGACATGACACGATCTTATATGACATGACATGACGTTGTATGACATGAGATGACATTGTATGACATGATGTTGTATGACATGAGATGACATTGTATGACATGATGTTGTATGACATGAGATGACATTGTATGACATGATGTTGTATGACATGAGATGACAAGGGATATGGAGCAAAGGCGGGTAAATGGAGTTGAGGTACAGATCTGCTATGCTCTCATTGAATGGTGGAACAGGCTTGAGGGGCTGAATGGCCTCCTCTTGTTCCTAATGTTTCTATATTTCTATGACATTATTGTGGAAAATGATTTGGACTCTATTCCAACTCCCCACCCTCCCTGGGATTTTGATGCTGTCCCTTTAATTATCCACTGTCTGTGCATTGTTTGAGGAGCCGTGTAATGGCAGTGTAGTGTCAATAGTGTGGCCTTGTTTTCTTGGCAAGCCTTGGTCTGGATTTCAACAGTTCCTGAGTCACACAATGTCTGGTTAAAAAGTAATCTGTGTGACCATTTAATCATAGATTGCGGAAGGAGGCCGTTCGGCCCATCGTGCTCTGTGAAAGAGCTATCCGATTAGTCCCACTCCCCTGCTCTTTCCCCATTGCCCTGGAAATCTTTCTTTTTCAAGTATTTATCCAATTCCCTTTTGAAAGTTATTATTGAATCTGCTTTCACCGCCCTTTCAGGCAGCGCATTCCAGATCAGAACAACTCACTGCATAAAAAAAATTCTCCTCATCAACCCTCTAATCTTTCTACCAATCACTTTAAATCTATGCCCCCTGGAGAAAGCCTCCGAAAGCTTGTGATTTTCAAATAAAACTGTTGGACTATAACCTGGTGTTGTAAGATTCCTTACATTTGTCCACCCCAGTCCATCACCAGCATCTCCACACCCTGGCTATTGACCTCTCTTCTAATGGAAATAGGTCCTCCCTATCCACTCTATCTGGGCCCTTCATAATTTTATACCTCAATTAAATCTCCCCTCAGCCTCCTCTTTCCAAAGAGAACAACCCCAGCCTATCCAATCTTTCCTCATAGCTAAAATTCTCCAGCCCTGGCAACATCCTCGTAAATCTCCTCTGTACCCTCTCTGGTGCAATTACATCCTTCCTGTAATGTGGTGACCAGAACTGTACCCAGTACTCAAGCTGTGGCCTAACCAGTGTTTTATACAGTTCCAGCATAACATCCCTGCTCTTATATTCTATGCCTCGGCTAATAAAGGAAAGTATCCCGTATGCTGCCTTAACCACCTTATCTACCTGTCCTGCTACCTTCAGGGATCTGTGGACATGCACTCCAAGGTCCCTCACTTCCTCTACACCTCTCAATATCCTATTTATTGTGTATTCCCTTGCCTTGTTTGCCCTCCCCAAATACATTACCTCACACTTCTCTGGATTGAATTCCATTTGCCACTTTTCTGCCCACCTGACCAGTCCATTGATATCTTCCTGCAGTCTACAGCTTTCCTCCTCACTATCAACCACGCGGCCAATTTTTGTATCATCTGCAAACTTCTTAATCATGCCCCCTACATTTAAGTCCAAATCATTTATATCACAAAAAGCAAGGGACCTCGTACTGAGCCTTGCGGCACCCCACTGGAAACAGCCTTCCAGTCACAAAAACACCCATCGACCATTACCCTTTATTTCCTGCCATTGAGCCAATTTTGGATCCAACTTGCCACTTTCCCTTGGATCCCATGGGCTTGTACTTTTTTGACCAGTCTGCCATGTGGAACCTTATCAAAAGCCTTGCTAAAATCCATGTACACTACATCAAACGCACTACCCTCATCGACCCTCCTTGTTACCTGCTCAAAAAATTCAATTAAGTTAGTTCAATGTAGACAAATGTGAAGTCATCCACTTTGGATCAAGAAAAGATAGAACAGGGTACTTTCTAAATGGTAAAAAGTTAAAAACAGTGGATGTCCAAAGGGACTTAGGGGTTCAGGTACATCGATCATTGAAGTGTCATGAACAGGTGCAGAAAATAATCAATAAGGCTAATGGAATGCTGGCCTTTATATCTAGAGGACTGGAGTACAAGGGGGCAGAAGTTATGCTGCAGCTATACAAAACCCTGGTTAGACCGCACCTGGAGTACCGTGAGCAGTTCTGGGCACCGCACCTTCGGAAGGACATATTGGCCTTGGAGGGAGTACAGCGTAGGTTTACTAGAATGACACCCGGACTTCAAGGGTTAAGTTACGAGGAGAGATTACACAAATTGGGGTTGTATTCTCTGGAGTTTCGAAGGTTAAGGGGTGATCTGATCGAAGTTTATAAGATATTAAGGGGAACAGATAGAGAGAAACTATTTCCGCTGGTTGGGGATTCTAGGAGTAGGGGGCACAGTCTAAAAATTAGAGCCAGACCTTTCAGGAGTGAGATTAGAAAACATTTCTACACACAAAGGGTGGTAGAAGTTTGGAACTCTCTTCCGCAAATGGCAATTGATACTAGCTCAATTGCTAAATTTAAATGTGAGATAGATAGCTTTTTGGCAACCAAAGGTATTAAGGGATATGGGCCAAAGGCAGGTATATGGAGTTCGATCACAGATCAGCCATGATCTTATCAAATGGCGGAGCAGGCACGAGGGGCTGAATGGCCTACTCCTGTTCCTATGTTCCTAGACACGATCTTCCCTTAACAAATCCATGCTGACTGTCCTTGATTACTCCGTGCCTTTCTAAATGACGGTTTATCCTGTCCCTCAGAATTGATTCCAATAATTTGCCCACCACCGAGGTTAGACTGACTGGCCTGTAATTACTCGGTCTATCCCTTGCTCCCTCTTTAAACAATGGTACAATGTTAGCAGTCCTCCAATCCTCCGACACCATGCCTGTATCCAGGGAGGATGGGAAATGATGGTCAGAGCCTCCGCTATTTCGTTCCTGACTTCTTTTAATAGCCTGGGATACATTTCATCCGGGCCTGGTGATTTATCCACTTTCAAAGATGCTAATCCCCTTAATACTTCCTCTCTCAATATGTTTATCCCATCCAATATTTCACACTCCTCCTCCTTAACTACAATCTCTGTATCGTCCCTCTCTTTTGTGAAGACAGATGCAAAGTATTCATTAAGAACCACACCCACATCTTCCGCCTCCACAGACAGTTTACCTTTTTGGTCTCTAATAGGCCCTAATCTTTCCTGAGTTATCCTCTTGCTCTTTATGTATTTATAAAACATCTTTGGGTTTTCCTTAATTTTACTTGCCAATATTTTTTTCATGCCCTCTCTTTGCTTTCCTAATTTCCTTTTTAATTTCACCGCTGCACTTTCTATACTCCTCTAGGCTTTCTGTAGTATTGAGTTCTCGGTGTCTGACATAAGCAGACAGAAAGCAGAGAGTAGTGGTGAACGGTTGTTTTTCAGACTGGAGGGAAGTTTACAGTGGTGTTCCCCAGGGGTCAGTATTAGGACCACTGCTCTTTTTGATATATATTAATGACCTGGACTTGGGTATAGAGGGTATAATTTCAAAGTTTGCAGATGACACAAAACTCGGAAAAACAACCGTTCACCATTACTCTCTGCTTTCCGTCTGCTTATATCAGACACTGAGAACTCAATACTACAGAAAGCCGAGAGCAGCATAGAAAGTGCAGGGGTGAAATTAACCCCTTAACCTTCTCTGTTCCAAGGAGAACAACCCCACCCTCTCTGAGGCCTTGACATCCTTCCTAAAGTGCGGTGCCCAGAATTGAACACAATACTCCAGCTGAGGCCTAACCCGTGTTTCATAAAGGTTTAGCATAACTTCCTTCCTTTTGCACTCTATGCCTCGATTAATAAAGCCCAGGATCCCATATGCTTTTTAACTGCCTTCTCAACTTGTCCTGCCACCTTCAAAGATTTGTGCATGTGTACCCCCAGGTCTCTCTGTTTCTGCACCCCCTTTAAAATTGTACCATTTAGTTTATATTGCCTCTCCTCATTCTTCCTACCAAAATGTATCACTTCACACTTCTCTGTGTTAAATTTAATTTGCCATGTGTCTGCCCATTTCACCAGTCTGTCTATATCCTCCTGAAGTCTGTTCCTATCCTCCACATTGTTTACAACATTTCCGAGTTTTGTGTCATCTGCAAACTTTGAAATTATACCCTCTATACCCAAGTCCAGGTCATTAATATATATCAAAAAGAGCAGTGGCCCTAATACTGACCCCTGGGGAACACCACTATATACTTCCCTCCAGTCTGAAAAACAACCGTTCACCACTACTCTCTGCTTTCTGTCCCTTAGACAATTTTGAATCCATGCTGCCACTGTCCCTTTAATCCCATGGGCTTAAATTTTGCAAATAAGTCTATTACGTGGCACTTTATGAAACGCCTTTTGAAAAGGACTGTGAGCCAGGGGCTGTTTGTTCTGACTCTGACCTCTCTGCTCCACCAGGCTGATCCTTTGCATGTTTGTTTTTGAAAGAGACTGTGTAAAGTGGGTATATATAAGCCCCAGACTGGAGTACACCACACAGTCCACACACAGGTCTGCTGGAGTGAGAATGAAGCTGCTGTTAGGAGTGCTGTGCCTCTCCTCGGCTCTCGGGCTCAGCGTCTCTTATCCATGGTGAGTACTAGTCCGGAGTTCCTGCAGGATGGCACAGTGTAGGTGCTCACAGTGTCCAGTTAGTGAAGATTAAGCAGACGCCAGTGAGTTAACCACAGGGCTCAGTAGGTGCGTGAACATCTATCCAATAGCGATCATACCATGATCGAGTTCAATGTAGTGTTTGAAAGGGAAAAAAGCGAATCAGCTGCTAAGATTCTAGACTTGGGTAAGGCCGACTTCAATGGGATGAGACAGAGACTGTCCTCAGTAAACTGGGCAAATCTGTTAATGGGTAAAACGACTGATGATCAGTGGGAAATGTTTAAAGAAACATTTGACGTGAAACAGAATCGGTTTATACCCCTGAGGGGCAAGAACTCTACTTGCCAAAAAAAACAGCCGTGGACAACAAAAGCGGTAAGAGACAGTATAAGACATAAGGAATGGGCATACAAAAAGGCAAAAAATGGCACAGAACCTGGCGAATGTGAAAGATACAAAGATCATCAAAGGGTCACAAAACAGATAGTAAGAGCTACAAAAAGAGAGTATGAAAAGAAACTTGCAAGGGATATCAAAACCAATACGTTCAATAATGTAGCAATAGGTTCAGGAACTGTCCCTCTAGATTGGAAAATTGCACATGTCACTCCGCTTTTAAGAAAGGAGAGAGAAACCAGGGAATTATAGACCAGTTAGCCTAACATCTGTTGTGGGGAAAATGCTGGAGTCTATAATTAAGGATAGGGTGACTGAACACCTCGAGAATTTTCAGTTAATCAGAGAGAGCCAGCATGGATTTGTGAAAGGTAGGTCGTGCCTGACAAACCTGATTGAATTTTTTGAAGAGGTGACTAAAATAGTGGACGGGGAATGTCAATGGATGTTATTTATATGGACTTCCAGAAGGCATTTGATAAGGTCCCACATAAGAGACTGTTAGCTAAGATAGAAGCCCATGGAATCGAGGGAAAAGTACGGACTTGGTTAGGAAGTTGGCTGAGTGAAAGGCGACAGAGAGTAGGGATAATGGGTAGGTACTCACATTGGCAGGATGTGACTAGTGGAGTCCCGCAGGGATCTGTCTTGGGGCCTCAATTATTCACAATATTTATTAACGACTTAGATGAAGGCATAGAAAGTCTCATATCTAAGTTTGCCGATGACACAAAGATTGGTGGCATTGTAAGCAGTGTCGATGAAAACATAAAATTACAAAGCGATATTGATAGATTAGGTGAATGGGCAAAACTGTGGCAAATGGAATTCAATGTAGGCAAATGTGAGGTCATCCACTTTGGATCAAAAAAGGATAGAACAGGGTACTTTCTAAATGGTAAAAAGTTAAAACCAGTGGATGTCCAAAGAAATTAGGAGATCAAGGAGGGGCCATGAAATGACACTGGCGAGCAAAATAAAGGAAAATCCTAAGATGTTTTATAAGTATATTAAGGGTAAGAGGATGACTAGGGAAAAAATAGGGCCCATTAGGGACAAAAATGGCAATCTGTGTGTAGAGTCGGCAGATGTAGGAGGGGTTCTAAATGAATTTTTTGCATCTGTTTTCACTATGGAGAAGGACGATGTAGACATAGAAATACGGCAGGGGGACTGTGATATACTCGAACATATTAACATCGAGCGGGAGGAGGTATTGGCGGTTTTAGCAGGCCTAAAAATGGATAAATCCCCAGGCCCGGACGAAATGTATCCCAGGCTACTGTGTGAGGCAAAGGAGGAGATTGCGGGGGCTCTGACACATATATTCAGAACCTCTCTGGCCACAGGGGATGTGCCAGAGGACTGGAGAACCGCTAATGTAGTACCATTATTCAAGAAGGGGAGTAGGGAAAAACCGGGGAACTACAGGCCAGTGAGCCTAACATCAGTGGTAGGAAAATTATTGGAAAAAATTCTGAAGGACAAAATTAGTCTCCACTTGGAGAAGCAAGGATTAATCAGGGATAGTCAACATGGCTTTGTCAAGGGAAGATCATGTCTGACTAATTTGATTGAATTTTTTGAGGGGGTGACTAGGCGTGTGGATGAGGGTAACGCAGTGGATGTGGTATACATGGATTTCAGTAAGGCCTTCGATAAAGTCCCCCACAGGAGACTGGTCAAGAAGGTACGAGCCCATGGAATCCAGGGTGCCTTGGCACTTTGGATACAAAACTGGCTTAGTGGCAGAAGGCAGAGGGTGATGGTCGAAGGTTGTTTTTGTGACTGGCAGCTTGTGGCCAGTGGGGTACCACAGGGATCGGTGCTGGGTCCCTTGCTGTTTGTGGTCTACATTAATGACTTGGATATGAATGTAAAAGGTATGATCAGTAAGTTCGCTGATGATACAAAAATTGGTAGGGTGGTAAATAGCGAGGAGGATAGCCTCAGTCTGCAGGACGATATAGATGGGTTGGTCAGATGGGCGGAACAGTGGCAAATGGAATTTAACCCGGAAAAGTGCGAGGTGATGCACTTTGGAGGGACTAACAAGGCAAGGGAATACACAATGAATGGGAGGACCCTAGGCAAGACAGAGGGTCAGAGGGATCTTGGTGTGCAAGTTCACAGATCCCTGAAGGCGGCGGAACAGGTAGATAAGGTGGTAAAGAAGGCATATGGGATACTTGCCTTTATTAGCCGAGGCATAGAATATAAGAGCAAGGAGGTTATGATGGAGCTGTATAAAACACTGGTTAGGCCACAGCTGGAGTACTGTGTGCAGTTCTGGTCGCCACACTACAGGAAGGATGTGATCGCTTTGGAGAGGGTGCAGAGGAGATTCACCAGGATGTTACCAGGGCTGGAGCGCTTCAGCTATGAAGAGAGACTGGGAGGATTGGGTTTGTTTTCCTTGGAGCAGAGGAGGCTGAGGGGGGATATGATTGAGGTGTACAAAATTATGAGGGGCACAGATAGGATGGATACTAAGGAGCTTTTTCCCTTTGTTGAGGTTTCTATAACAAGGGGACATAGATTCAAGGTAAAAGGCGGGAGGTTTAGAGGGGATTTGAGAAAGAACTTTTTCACCCAGAGGGTGGTTGGAGTCTGGAACTCACTGCCTGAGAGGGTTGTGGAGGCAGGAACCCTCACAACATTCAAGAAGCATTTGGATGAGCACTTGAAATGCCATAGCATACAAGGCTACGGACCAAATGCTGGAATATGGGATTAGAGTAGACAGGGCTTGATGGCCGGCGCGGACACGATGGGCCGAAGGGCCTCTATCCGTGCTGTATAACTCTATGACTCTATGGCTTAGGGGTTCAGGTACATAGACCATTGAAGTGTCATGAACAGTTGCAGAAAATAATCAATAAGGCTAATGGAATGCTGGCCTTTATATCTAGAAGGACATATTGGCCTTGGAGGGAGTGCAGCGTAGATTTACTAGAATGATACCCAGAATTCAAGGGTTAAGTTACGAGGAGAGATTACACAAATTGGGGTTGTATTCTCTAGAGTTTCGAAGGTTAAGGGGTGATCTGATCGAAGTTTATAAGATATTAAGGGGAACGGATAGGGTGGATAGAGAGAAACTATTTCCGCTGGTTGGGGACTCTAGGAGTAGGGGGCACAGTCTAAAAATTAGAGCCAGACCTTTCAGGAGTGAGATTAGAAAATATTTCTACACACAAAGGGTGGTAGAAGTTTGGAACTCTCTTCCACAAATGGCAATTGATACTAGCTCAATTGCTAAATTTAAATCTGAGATAGATAGCTTTTTGACAACCAAAGTTATTAAGGGATATGGGCCAAAGGCAGGTATATGGAGTTAGATCACAGATCAGCCATGATCTTATCAAATGGCGGAGCAGGCAGGAGGGGCTGAATGGCCTCCTCCTGTTCCGATGTTCCTATGTTCACTGCCTGCTGTGGTAACTGAGCCACAAATGCCAGGAATTATTTCGGTAGTTTCAATGAAACAATTTAAATAACACAGGCCATGGGCAGGTTTTTTGAGCAATTTCAATTCAAATTAACAGATAATTCAAATTAAGCAGTTTTGAATGAAGAGGATTAGATTAGAAACAAGGAAGAACGAAAGATTTGCATTTCAAGAGCGCTTCCCCTTTTACCACCACAGGACGCTTCACAGCCAATGACCTCTCCCTCACCAGTATTCAGTTCAAGAGAGGATTCCTCTGGGGAGTGCAGCCAGAGCCAAGACCACAGCACCATGGGTGGCTTAGCTGTAGGGGGGGGAGGAGAAAGGTCAGGAGAGCGATAGTGATAGGGGATTCTATAGTTAGGGGAATAGACAGGCGTTCCTGCGGCTGCAGACGTGATTCCAGGATGGTATGTTGCCTCCCTGGTGCCAGGGTCAAGGATGTTACCGAGCAGCTGCAGAACATTCTAGAGGGAGAGGGTGAACAGCCAGAGGTCGTGGTCCATATCGGTACCAATGACACAGGTAGAAAGAGGGATGAGGTTCTGCAGGCAGATTTTAAGGAGTTAGGAAAGAGATTAATAAACAGGATCTCAAAGGTAGTAATCTCCGGATTACTCCCGGTGCCTCACGCTAGTGAGTATAGAAATAGGAGGATAGAGCAGATGAATGCGTGGCTGGAGAGATGGTGCAGGAGGGAGGGCTTTAGATTCCTGGGGCATTGGGACCAGGTCTGGGGGAGGTGGGACCTGTACAGGGCGGACAGGTTGCACCTCAACAGGGCCAGGACCAATGTCCTCGCGGGGAGGTTCACTGGTGCTGTGGGGAGGGTTTAAACTAATTTGGCAGGGGGATGGGCACCAGGATGTAGCAACGGAAAGGAGAAACACGGAGCACAAAGGATCGGGGGAGACAGATAGCACTGGAGCAAGTTATAGTGCAGTATTAGGTGGGATCAGACTAAGAGAGAGTACAAGAAAATCTAAGACTGGTTTGCAATGCATGTGTGTACACGCACGAAGTGTGGTAAACAAGGTTGGTGAGCTGCAGGCACAAATAGCCACATGGGAATATGATGTCATGGCGATAACGGAGACCTGGCTCAAAAAAGGGCAGGATTGGGTACTAAATATTCCTGGATACAAGGTGTTCAGGAAAGAGAGGGAAGGAAAGGAAGGAGGGGTGGCAGTATTGATTAAGGAGAGAGAGGATGTCCTGGAGGGGTCAAGGACAGAATCTATTTGGTTAGAGTTAGACTAGGATAATAATAATAATAATATAATGGGCACAGAGGGGGAGGAATTTTTGAAATGTGCTCAGGAGAACTTTCTTAACCAGTACTTTTCCGGCCCAATGAGGAAGGAGGCATTGCTGGATCTGGTTCTGAGGAAGGAGGCGGGCCAAGTGGAGCAAGTGTCAGTGGTGGAACATTTAGGGAACAGCGATCATAGTATCATAAGGTTTAGATTAATTATGGAAAAGGACAGGACCACTCTAAAGTAAAAATACTCAATTGGAGGAGGGCCAATTTCAGTGGGATGAGAACAGATCTGGCCCGGGTAAATTGGAATCAAAGATTGGCAGGCAAAACTGTAATTGAACATTGGGCGGCCTTTAAGGAGAAGATGGTTCGGGTACAGTCTGGGTACATTCCCACGAGGGAGAAAGGTAGGGCAACTAACGCCAGAGCTCCCTGGATAACAAAAGAGATAGAGAGTAAGATGAAGCAGAAAAAAGGGGCATATGACAGATGTCAGGTTGATAACACAAGTGAGAACCAGGCTGAATGTAGAAAGTTCAGAGGGGAAGTGAAAAAGGAAATAAGAGGGGCAAAGAGAGAGTATGAGAATAGACTGGCGGCCAACATAAAAGGGAATCCAAAAGTCTTCTACAGGCTGTAAACAGTAAACGGGTAGTAAGAGGAGGGGTGGGGCCGATTAGGGACCAAAAAAGAGATCTACTGATGGAGGCAGAGGGCATGGCCGAGGTACTAAATGAGTACTTTGCATCTGTCTTTACCAAGGAAGAAGATTCTGCCAGAGTCTCAGTAAAGGAAGATGTAGTTGAGATACTGGATGGGGTAAAAATTGATAAAGAAGAGGTACTAGAAAGGCTGGCTGTACTTAAAGTAGATAAGTCACCCGGTCCGGATGGGATGCATCCTAGGTTGCTGAGGGAGTAAGGGTGGAAATTGCGGAGGTACTGGCCATAATCTTCCAAACATCCTTAGATACGGGGGTGGTGCCAGAGGACTGGAGAATTGCAAATGTTACACCCTTGTTCAAAAAAAGGGTGTAAGGATAAACCCAGCAACTACAGGCCAGTCAGTTTAACCTCGGTGCTGGGGAAACTTTTAGAAACAATAATCCAGGACAGAATTAACAGTCACTTGGACAATTGTGGATTGATTAGGGAAAGCTAGCACAGATTTGTTGAAGGCAAATCATGTTTAACTAACCTGATAAGAGTTTTTTGATGAGGTAACAGAGAAGGTTGATGAGGGCAATGCGGTTGATGTGGTGTATATGGACTTTCGAAAGGTGTTTGATAAAGTGCCACATTATAGGCTTATCATCAAGATTGCGGCCCATGGAATAAAGGGGCAGTGGCAACATGGGTACAGAATTGGCAAAGGGACAGGAAACAGAGAGTAGTGGTGAACGGTTGTTTTTTGGACTGGAGGGAGGTGAACAGTGGTGTTCCCCAGGGGTCAGTGCTGGGACCACTGCTTTTCTTGATATATTAATGACTTGGACTTGGGTGTACAGGGCACAATTTCAAAATTTGCAGATGACACAAAACTTGGAAGGGTAGTGAACAGTGAGGAGGATAGTGATAGACTTCAAGAGGATATAGACAGGCTGGTGGCATGGGCGGACACGTGGCAGATGAAATTTAACACAGAAAAATGCAAAGTGAATCATTTTGGTAGGAAGAACGAGGAGAAACAATATAAACTAGATGGCACAATTCTAAAAGGGGTACAGGAACAGAGAGATCTGGGGGTATATGTACACAAATCGTTGAAGGTGGCAGGGCAGGTTGAGAAAGCGGTTAAAAAAGCAAACGGGATCCTGGGCTTTAAACATAGAGGCATAGAGTACAAAAGCAAGGAAGTCATGTTGAACCTTTATAAAACACTGGTTCGACCACAGCTGGAGTATTGTGTCCAGTTCTGGGCACCGTACTTTAGGAAAGATGTGAAGGCCTTAGAGAGGGTGCAGAAGAGATTTACTAGAATGGTTCCAGGGATGAGGGCCTTTAGTTACGTGGATAGACTGGAGAAGCTGGGGTTGTTCTCCTTGGAACAGAAACGGTTGAGAGGAGATTTGATCGAGGTGTTCAAAATCATGAAGGGTCTAGACAGAGTAGATAGAGAGAAACTGTTCCCATTGGTGGAGGGATCAAGAACCAGAGGATATAGATTTAAGGTGATTGGCAAAAAAACCAAAGGTGACAACCAAACATTTTTACACAGCGAGTGGTTAGGATCTGGAATGCACTGCCCGAGGGGGTGGTGGAGGCAGATTCAATCATGGCCTTCAAAAGAGAACTGGATAAGTACTTGAAAGGAAAAAATTTGCAGGGCTACGGGGATAGGGACTGGCTGGATTGCTCTTGCATAGCGCTGGCACGGACTCGATGGGCCAAATGGCCTCCTTCCATGCTGTAACCTTTCTATGATTCTATGAAGTACTTTTGAAGTGTAGTCACTGTTGTAATGTAGAAAACACGGCAGCCAATTTGCACACAGCAAGATCCCACAAACAGCAATGAGATAAATGACCAGATCACCTTGCTCGAGGGATAAATATTGGCCAGGACACTGGGGAGAACTCCCCTGCCCTTCTTCGAAATAGTGCCATGCGATCTTTTACGTCCACCTGAAAGGGCAGACGGGACCTAAGTTTAATGTCTCACCTGAAACGCAGCACCTCTGACAGTGCAGCGCTCCCTCGGCGCCGACCCTCCGACAGTGCAGCGCTCCCTCGGCGCCGACCCTCCGACGGTGCAGCGCTCCCTCAGCGCCGACCCTCCAGCGCTGACCCTTCGACCCTCCAACGGTGCAGCGCTCCCTCAGTACTGACCCTCCGACAGTGCAGCACTCCCTCAGTACTGACCCTCCGACAGTGCAGTGCTCCCTCGGTACTGACCCTCCGACAGTGCAGCGCTCCCTCGGTACTGACCCTCCGACAGTGCGGCGCTCCCTCGGTACTGACCCTCCGACAGTGCGGCGCTCCCTCAGTACTGACCCTCCGACAGTGCGGCGCTCCCTCAGTACTGACCCTCCGACAGTGTGGCGCTCCCTCAGTACTGACCCTCCGACAGTGCGGCGCTCCCTCAGTACTGACCCTCCGACAGTGCAGCACTCCAGTGTCAGCCTGGATTAAATGCTCAGGTGTCTGGAGTGGGATTTGAACCCATGGTCTTTTGGATCAGAGGCGAGAGTGCTGCCCACTGAGCCACGGCTGGCAATTGGAAGGATGTAGAGAGCGGAGATCAGGATAGTTCCAGACCTCAGAAGACTGAGTTAAGAAGAAACGCTCGGGTGGCTCAACACATATTTGCTGGAGGAAAGTCAACCAAGAGAAGGACAGATAGATATCGAATCGAATAGTGAAAGGTTGAGGGTCAGTAAGTGCAGAACCTAACGGGACAATTATAAATTTCACAAGCCTCGAGCAGGATGAGAGGGTCAATATTACCTCACTCACCGGCCGTGGGTTCTGGTCAATGACATGGAGGGCGCTCCCGATCTCTGGATATGAGTGGCCAGTGGTGAAATCCGTCACCCATGGCAACAATCAGACGGTCATCCCAGATTCTCAGGAATGGAAATCATTTTTTTCTAATTTGCTCTTGGGATGTGGAGCTGGGATAGGGATGTTTGATCTGTTGGGATTCTGTAGAGTGTGTGAGTGGGTGGTTTTATTTTGGTGTATGGTGGTGTAGTGGTTCTGTTTCTGGACTAATAATCCAGAGAACAATGGGCTCAAATCCCACCATGGGCAGTTTGAGAATTTAAATTCAGGAAATAAAAATCTGGTCTCAGTAAAAGTGACCATGAGGCTGTCGGATTGTCATAAAAACCCAACTGGTTCATTAATGTCCTTTAGGGAAGGAAACCTGCCGTCCTTCCCCGGTCTGGGCCTATATGTGACTCCAGTCCCCACACCAACGTGGTTGACTCTTAACTGCCCTCTGCAGTGACCCAGCAAACCCCTCAGTTTGTATCAAACTCACTCCCAATGGTTCAAGAAGGCGGCGGCTCACTCCCACCCTCTCAGGGTAACTGGGGATGGGCAATAAATGCCGGCCTTGCCAGTGACGCCCACATCCCCAGAATGAATTAAAAAAAGGAGGCCATTCAGCCCCTCGAGCTTGTACCACCAATCAAGTAGAGCATGGCTGAACTGTATCTCAACTCCATTTACCCGCCTTTGTTCCATATCCCTCGATACCCTTACCCAACAAAAATCTATCAATCTCCAATTGAAAGCTCCAATTGACCCCCAGCATCCACAGCTTTTTGGGGGAGAGAGTTCCAAATTTCCACTCCCCTTCCACTGTGTGAGGAAGTGCTTCCTGACATCACCCCTGAATATCCGAGCTCTAATTTTAAGGTTATGCCCCCTTGTTCCAGACTCTTCCCACCAGAGGAAATAGTTTCTCTCTATCTACCCTATCAAATCCTTTAATCATCTTAAACACCTCGTTTGGATCACCCCTTAATCTTCTAAACTCGAGGGAATACAAGCCTAGTCTATACAACCTGTCCTCATAATTTAGCCCTAGGTGCATATGAGTGAGGACCAGACTTGGCTGTGATGCTCCCTGTGGTGGATCAGACTGTTAACATTGACTGTCTAGACTCTCATATGAAGAATGAGTATTTCAGCTGGTTACTGGGGTAGGGCCAGCGTCGATGGAATGCAACCTGTGCACAGGGCCGGTCTTGAGAAGAGCAGGGGTTAACATTTGAAGGAAAGAAAGGCAATTGTCAGAGATCCTATCAGTTAAAGAGATTTCCTGCTTTATTCCAGGATGAAAGGTCACCCAAACATCACATATGATGAGATGACCAAAGACCATCAGCATCCCATCATCGCAGGTCAGTACCTGTTCTGCTGCTCTCCTCTCCCCTTCACTTCTCTCTCTGGATTGTCTGGCTCTTATTGTCAGTGGGAGTGGATGGGACACTGAGCTCTGGGCCACATTGGTCTTCCAACATAATATAATATTGGGATTACAATGACTGTAGTCCCAACATCAAACCATTCACTCACACTATAGAGGCCCAAAAAAATCAAACCTCTACCATCAGCCCAACTATATCAAATCCCAATGGACCAAACCCTTTCCATCCACTCCCACTGTATAAAATCCCAATGGACCAAACCCTTTCCATCCACTCCCACTGTATAAAATCCCAATGGACCAAACCCTTTCCATCCACTCCCACTGTATAAAATCCCAATGGACCAAACCCTTTCCATCCACTCCCACTGTATAAAATCCCAATGGACCAAACCCTTTCCATCCACTCCCACTGTATAAAATCCCAATGGACCAAACCCTTTCCATCCACTCCCACTGTATAAAATCCCAATGGACCAAACCCTTTCCATCCACTCCCACTGTATAAAATCCCAATGGACCAAACCCTTCCCACCCACTCCCACTATATCAAATCCCAATGGACCAAACCCCTTCCCACCCACTCCCACTATATCAAATCCCAATGGACCAAACCCTTCCCACCTACTCCCACTATATCAAATCCCAATGGACCAAACCCCTTCCCACCCACTCCCACTATATCAAATCCCAATGGACCAAACCCTTCCCACCTACTCCCACTATATCAAATCCCAATGGACCAAACCCCTTCCCACCCACTCCCACTATATCAAATCCCAATGGACCAAACCCTTCCCACCTACTCCCACTATATCAAATCCCAATGGACCAAACCCTTCCCACCTACTCCCACTATATCAAATCCCAATGGACCAAACCCCTTCCCACCCACTCCCACTTTGTACAATGCCAGTGAATGAAGCCCACTCCACTTGCCTTATGCAGGACTGCAATGGACCATCTCAGTGGACTAGTCTCCATTGTAAGGTGCTTGTGATTTATTTTTCCAGGTTTTCCCAATCGATGTGATGGTCTTGGATTTGATGCAATCACGTTGGATGAGCTCGGAGTTACCTACTTTTTCCGAGGTAAGACTTGGGCTGCAGAGTCCACAATGGGAGAAGAGGAGTCCGTCGCACAGTATCCTCACTCCTAAAACAGCAAACTTGGTGTCAGAGTAACCACTTAATTCCTCTGTCCCACCTGCTTGTGATATAATCAGACTTTTCAATCTGTATCAAGGCCAGACACTGAGGACTATGAGTTGGAAACTCAGGCTGAGGTCTTGGAGCAGCTGTGTAGTTGCACTGACCCACAGCAATTTAGATCACAGCCTAATGTTGTCTGATAGATGCCAGACGAGCATTGGAGATGAAGGAACAGGGTGTCTTGTGGCCAAATTTGCTGATGATACAAAGATAGGTGGAAAAGCAAGTTGTGATGAGGACACAAAGTGTCTGCAAAGGGATATTGACAGGTTAAGGGAATGGGCAAAAATGTGGCAGATGGAATATAATGTGGGAAAATACGAAGCCATCCACTTTGGGAGGAAAAATAAAAAAGCAAAATATTATTTGAATGGAGAAATACTACAAAATGCTGCGGTACAGAGGGATCTGGGTGTCCTCGTACATGAAGCACAAAAAGTCAACATACAGGTGCAGCAGATAATCCGGAAGGCAAACGGAATATTGGCCTTTATTTCTAGGAGGATGGAGTATAAAAGCAGGGAAGTCATGCTCCAACTGTACAGGGTGCTGGTGAGACCACACCTGGAGTACTGCGTACAGTTCTGATGCCCTTATTTAAGGAAGGACATACTTGCATTGGAGGCAGTTCAGAGAAGGTTCACTAGGTTGATTCCGGGTATGGAAGGGTTGTCTTATGAGGAAAGATTGAACAGGTTGGGTCTATACTCATTGGAGTTTAGAAGAACGAGAGGAGATCTTATTGAAACGTACAAGATTCTGAGGGAACGCGATAGGGTAGATGCTGAGAGGATGTTACCCCTCATGGGGGAGTCTAAAACTAGGGGGCATAGTCTCAGAATAAGGGGTCGCCCGTTTAAGACGGAAATGAGGAGGAATTTCTTCTCCCAGAGGGTCGTGAATCTTTGGAATTCTTTGCCCCAAAAAGCTGTGGAGGCTGAGTCATTAAATACATTCAAGGCTGAGTTAGATAAATTTTTGATCAGCGAGGGAGTCAAAGGATATGGGGAAAGGGCGGGAAAGTGGAGTTGAGGTAAAATCAGATCAGCCATGATCTCATTGAATTACGCAGCAGGTTCAAGGGGCTGAATGGCCTACTCCTGCTACTATCTCTTATGGTCTTATGGTCTTATGGATCACTGACTAGGAGACCTGATTGTCATATAAAAGATGCTGAGAGATTGTTTCCCCTGGCTGGAGAGTCTAGAACTAGGGAGCATAGTCTCAGGATAAGGGGTCGGCCATTCAAGACTGAGATGAGGAGGAATTTCTTCACTCAGTGGAGTTGAGGTTGAAGATCAGCCATGATCTGATTGAATGGCGGAGCAGGCTCGAGGGGCCGTATGGCCGACTCCTGCTCCTATTTCTTATGTTCTTATCTTATAAATGTTCTTTATGGAGAGAGAAGCAATCGGGGGATATGGGGAGAAGGTGGGGTTGAGGGATATGGGGAAAAGTGGGTAGGTGGGATTGAGGGATATGGGGAGAAGTGGGTAGGTGGGATTGAGGGATATGGTGAGAAGGTGGGTAGATGGGATTGAAGGATATGGTGAAAAGGTGAGCAGATGGGGGGTAGGTGGGGTTGAGGGTAATGGGGGGTAGGTGGGGTTGAGGGTAATGGGGGGTAGGCGGGGTTGAGGGTAATGGGGGGGTAGTGGGGTTGAGAGTAATGGGGGTAGGCGGGGTTAAGGGTAATGGGGGGTAGGCGGGGTTGAGGGTAATGGTGGGGTAGGTGGGGTTGAGGGTAATGGGGGGTAGGTGGGGTTGAGGGTAATGGGGGGTAGGTGGGGTTGAGGGTAATGGGGGGTAGGTGGGGTTGAGGGTAATGGGGGTAGGTGGGGTTGAGGGTAATGGGGGGTAGGTGGGGTTGAGGGTAATGGGGGGTAGGTGGGGTTGAGGGTAATGGGGGGTAGGTGGGGTTGAGGGTAATGGGGGGTAGGTGGGGTTGAGGGTAATGGGGGGTAGGTGGGGTTGAGGGTAATGGGGGGTAGGTGGGGTTAATATATGAAAATGGTATCTTTGTGTGCCTTATTGCTGAGAGACTGTTTTGATGTTGTGGGATTTACAAAGAGACTGATCTTCTTGCCGGCATTTTCCGTTTGACAGATGAATTTGTCTGGAAGGGATTTCGTGGCCCTGCCGAGCTCATCAATAAAACCTGGCCCTCTTTACCGGGTCAGATTGATGCAGCATTCCGTATGCACCACAAAAACTCCCTGGAGCAGCATGACAGGATGTTCTTCTTCAAGGTAGGCCCAGTGGTGGCCATGCAGGGGCAGCCCATCTCCACCAGACCAGCACACCTGCAGCTTTCAGTCAGGGGCAGGGGAAAGCCTCAGGTCAGCCTGGAACCTGCTCACTGAGGATGATAATACTGAGATAGGAACAGAGCTCTCATTCCCTGGTTACATGGGTAAATCTGGCACAAGCATGACCAGCGACCAGGCTCACATGCAGCAGCAGGAGATCGTGGGACATAGAGAAAGGACAGACAGACAGGAAGAGTGACTGTAGGTGGAGAGAGGTGGCGGGGGGGTAGAACTGGGTGGAGGAGAGGTAGAGAGACCTGATGGAGAGGTGGAGGGGGTGGTGGAGAGGTGGAGAGAGGTGATGGAGAGGTGGAGAGAGGTGATGGAGAGGTGGAGGGGGTGGTGGAGAGGTGGAGAGAGGTGATGGAGAGGTGGAGGGGGTGGTGGAGAGGTGGAGAGAGGTTTTGGAGGGGTGGAGAGAGGTGATGGAGAGGTGGAGAGAGGTGATGGAGAGAGGTGGAGAGAGGTGATGGAGAGATGGAGAGAGGTGATGGAGAGATGGAGAGAGGTGATGGAGAGAGGTGGAGAGAGGTGATGGAGAGATGGAGAGAGGTGATGGAGAGAGGTGGAGAGAGGTGATGGAGAGATGGAGAGAGGTGATGGAGAGGTGGAGAGATGGAGAGAGGTGATGGAGAGAGGTGGAGAGAGGTGATGGAGAGATGGAGAGAGGTGATGGAGAGAGGTGGAGAGAGGTTTTGGAGAGATGGAGAGAGGTTTTGGAGAGGTGGAGAGAGGTGATGGAGAGATGGAGAGAGATGATGGAGAGATGGAGAGAGATGATGGAGAGATGGAGAGAGGTGATGGAGAGATGGAGAGAGGTTTTGGAGAGATGGAGAGAGGTGATGGAGAGATGGAGAGAGATGATGGAGAGATGGAGAGAGATGATGGAGAGATAGAGCTGTACCTGACCACATGTCGCCAAAAAGCAGCATGTAGATGAGGAAGAGGAGGAGCTGGAGTAAGATCCATAAAAAGGCAGCGACTAGTTCCTTGATGGGCCCTTCGAAGAATGCCGGGAACGGCACAGGGAGTATCTGTGGGCTTCTCCAAAGGTAGGGGGTGGGGGGTACAAGCCTGAAGTGGCAGCAGGAGAGCAGGAAGGTCGAGGAATAGTGATGGGTTGGGGTAGGGATGGGGGGGCCGGGGGCAAAATTACTGAGAGGGGAGAAGAGAAAGGTGGGCAGGACTAGATGAGAGTAAGGGGAGGACACTGGAGAGACGGGCCCGAGAGGTGGATAGAAATAAAGGGGTGAGACTTGGCTACAATCTGAACTCTGTCTTCCTCACTGAACTCTCATCAATTCTCAGGGGAATGAGGTCTGGCAATATTACGGCACAGTGCCAGAGGGCAAGTTCCTGATTCATGATAAATTCCCGGGAATTCCAGATAATCTGGGGGCAGCTACGGAATGTCCAGTGGGAGAATGCGGAATGGATTCTGTTTTCTTTTTCAAAGGTAAGACCATTGAATGAGGTGGAAGATGTAGATTCTCCCTCCTGTCTTTTTACAAAGTGCCACAAAGATATATTCAGACAATGGGCAGTGGCCAGTGTGGTGCTGAGTCACGGAGACCGGAAAATCCCACATTCCATCCCCCATCTCTGCTGTCTTCCGTCATCTCAGCTTGAGATTGTTAGTTGGGTTTATTCGCTCCAGGGCTGGGAAGGGGAAAATGAGACAGGGTCCTGACCCCCGATCCAGTGATCCTGCAGTAAAGATCTCTGTGCGGAAACTCAGTCCAGCATCTGAAATCAAATCACAGATTGTGGACCTTTATCCCAGTGTGTGGACCCTTATCCCAGTGTGTGGACCCTTATCCCAGTGTGTGGACCCTTATCTCAGTGTGTGGACCCTTATCCCAGTGTGTGGACCCTTATCCCAGTGTGTGGACCCTTATCCCAGTGTGTGGACCCTTATCCCAGTGTGTGGACCCTTATCCCAGTGTGTGGACCCTTATCCCAGTGTGTGGACCCTTATCCCAGTGTGCAGACCCTTATCCCAGTGTGTGGACCCTTATCCCAGTGTGTGGACCCTTATCTCAGTGTGTGGACCCTTATCTCAGTGTGTGGACCCTTATCCCAGTGTGTGGACCCTTATCTCAGTGTGTGGACCCTTATCCCAGTGTGTGGACCCTTATCTCAGTGTGTGGACCCTTATCCCAGTGTGTGGACCCTTATCCCAGTGTGTAGACCCTTATCCCAGTGTGTGGACCCTTATCCCAGTGTGTGGACCCTTATCCCAGTGTGTGGACCCTTATCTCAGTGTGTGGACCCTTATCCCAGTGTGTGGACGCTTATCCCAGTGTGTAGACCCTTATCCCAGTGTGTGGACCCTTATCCCAGTGTGTAGACCCTTATCTCAGTGTGTGGACCCTTATCTCAGTGTGTGGACCCTTATCCCAGTGTGTGGACCCTTATCCCAGTGTGTGGACCCTTATCCCAGTGTGTGGACCCTTATCCCAGTGTGTGGACCCTTATCCCAGTGTGTAGACCCTTATCCCAGTGTGTGGACCCTTATCCCAGTGTGTGGACCCTTATCTCAGTGTGTGGACCCTTATCTCAGTGTGTGGACCCTTATCCCAGTGTGTGGACCCTTATCCCAGTGTGTGGACCCTTATCCCAGTGTGTGGACCCTTATCCCAGTGTGTGGACCCTTATCCCAGTGTGTGGACCCTTATCCCAATGTGTAGACCCTTATCTCAGTGTGTGGACCCTTATCCCAGTGTGTGGACCCTTATCCCAGTGTGTGGACCCTTATCTCAGTGTGTGGACCCTTATCCCAGTGTGTGGACCCTTATCCCAGTGTGTAGACCCTTATCTCAGTGTGTGGACCCTTATCCCAGTGTGTGGACCCTTATCCCAGTGTGTAGACCCTTATCCCAGTGTGTGGACCCTTATCTCAGTGTGTGGACCCTTACCCAGTGTGTGGACCCTTATCCCAGTGTGTAGACCCTTATCCCAGTGTGTGGACCCTTATCCCAGTGTGTGGACCCTTATCTCAGTGTGTGGACCCTTATCCCAGTGTGTGGACCCTTATCCCAGTGTGTAGACCCTTATCCCAGTGTGTGGACCCTTATCTCAGTGTGTGGACCCTTATCCCAGTGTGTAGACCCTTATCCCAGTGTGTGGACCCTTATCTCAGTGTGTGGACCCTTATCCCAGTGTGTGGACCCTTATTTCAGTGTGTGGACCCTTATCCCAGTGTGTGGACCCTTATCCCAGTGTGTGGACCCTTATCCCAGTGTGTGGACCTTTATCCCAGTGCGTGGACCCTTATCCCAGTGTGTGGACCCTTATCCCAGTGTGTGGACCCTTATCCCAGTGTGTGGACCCTTATCCCAGTGTGTGGACATTTATCCCAGTGTGTGGACCCTTATCCCAGTGTGTGGACCCTTATCCCAGTGTGTGGACCCTTATCCCAGTGTGTGGACCCTTATCCCAGTGTGTAGACCCTTATCCCAGTGTGTGGAGCCTTATCCCAGTGTGTAGACCCTTATCTCAGTGTGTGGACCCTTATCTCAGTGTGTGGACCCTTATCTCAGTGTGTGGACCCTTATCCCAGTGTGTAGACCCTTATCCCAGTGTGTGGACCCTTATCCCAGTGTGTGGACCCTTATCCCAGTGTGTGGACCCTTATCCCAGTGTGTAGACCCTTATCCCAGTGTGTGGACCCTTATCCCAGTGTGTAGACCCTTATCTCAGTGTGTGGACCCTTATCTCAGTGTGTGGACCCTTATCTCAGTGTGTGGACCCTTATCTCAGTGTGTGGACCCTTATCCCAGTGTGTAGACCCTTATCCCAGTGTGTGGACCCTTATCCCAGTGTGTGGACCCTTATCCCAGTGTGTGGACCCTTATCCCAGTGTGTGGACCCTTATCCCAGTGTGTGGACCCTTATCCCAGTGTGTAGACCCTTATCCCAGTGTGTGGACCCTTATCCCAGTGTGTAGACCCTTATCCCAGTGTGTAGACCCTTATCCCAGTGTGTGGACCCTTATCCCAGTGTGTAGACCCTTATCCCAGTGTCTAGACCCTTATCCCAGTGTGTGGACCCTTATCCCAGTGTGTAGACCCTTATCCCAGTGTGTGGACCCTTATCCCAGTGTGTAGACCCTTATGCCAGTGTGTAGACCCTTATCCCAGTGTGTGGACCCTTATCCCAGTGTGTAGACCCTTATCTCAGTGTGTGGACCCTTATCCCAGTGTGTAGACCCTTATCCCAGTGTGTGGACCCTTATCCCAGTGTGTGGACCCTTATCCCAGTGTGTGGACCCTTATCCCAGTGTGTGGACCCTTATCCCAGTGTGTAGACCCTTATCCCAGTGTGTGGACCCTTATCCCAGTGTGTGGACCTTTATCTCAGTGTGTGGACCCTTATCCCAGTGTGTAGACCCTTATCTCAGTGTGTGGACCCTTATCCCAGTGTGTAGACCCTTATCCCAGTGTGTGGACGCTTATCCCAGTGTGTGGACCCTTATCCCAGTGTGTAGACCCTTATCCCAGTGTGTGGACCCTTATCCCAGTGTGTGGACCTTTATCTCAGTGTGTGGACCCTTATCCCAGTGTGTAGACCCTTATCTCAGTGTGTGGACCCTTATCCCAGTGTGTGGACCCTTATCCCAGTGTGTGGACCCTTATCCCAGTTTGTGGACCCTTATCTCAGTGTGTGGACCCTTATCCCAGTGTGTGGACCCTTATCTCAGTGTGTAGACCTTTATCTCAGTGTGTGGACCCTTATCCCAGTGTGTGGACCCTTATCCCAGTGTGTAGACCCTTATCCCAGTTTGTGGACCCTTATCTCAGTGTGTGGACCCTTATCTCAGTGTGTGGACCCTTATCTCAGTGTGTGGACCCTTATCCCAGTGTGTGGACCCTTATCTCAGTGTGTGGACCCTTATCTCAGTGTGTGGACCCTTATCCCAGTGTGTGGACCCTTATCCCAGTGTGTGGACCTTTATCCCAGTGTGTGGACCCTTATCTCAGTGTGTGGACCCTTATCTCAGTGTGTGGACCCTTATCCCAGTGTGTGGACCCTTATCTCAGTGTGTGGACCCTTATCCCAGTGTGTGGACCCTTATCCCAGTGTGTGGACCCTTATCCCAGTGTGTAGACCCTTATCCCAGTGTGTGGACCCTTATCTCAGTGTGTGGACCCTTATCCCAGTGTGTGGACCCTTATCCCAGTGTGTGGACCCTTATCCCAGTGTGTGGACCCTTATCCCAGTGTGTGGACCCTTATCTCAGTGTGTGGACCCTTATCTCAGTGTGTGGACCTTTATCCCAGTGTGTGGACCCTTATCCCAGTGTGTGGACCCTTATCCCAGTGTGTGGACCCTTATCCCAGTGTGTGGACCCTTATCCCAGTTTGTAGACCTTTATCCCAGTGTGTAGACCCTTATCCCAGTGTGTAGACCCTTATCCCAGTGTGTGGACCCTTATCCCAGTGTGTGGACCCTTATCCCAGTGTGTGGACCCTTATCCCAGTGTGTGGACCCTTTATCCCAGTTTGTAGACCTTTATCCCAGTGTGTAGACCCTTATCCCAGTGTGTGGACCCTTATCCCAGTGTGTGGACCCTTATCCCAGTGTGTGGACCCGTATCCCAGTGTGTGGACCCTTATCCCAGTGTGTGGACCCTTATCCCAGTGTGTGGACCCTTATCCCAGTGTGTGGACCCTTATCTCAGTGTGTGGACCCTTATCCCAGTGTGTGGACCCTTATCCCAGTGTGTGGACCCTTATCCCAGTGTGTGGACCCTTATCTCAGTGTGTAGACCCTTATCCCAGTGTGTGCACCCTTATCCCAGTGTGTGGACCCTTATCTCAGTGTGTGGACCCTTATCCCAGTGTGTGGACCCTTATCCCAGTGTGTGGACCCTTATCCCAGTGTGTGGACCCTTATCCCAGTGTGTGGACCCTTATCCCAGTGTGTGGACCCTTATCCCAGTGTGTAGACCCTTATCTCAGTGTGTGGACCCTTATCCCAGTGTGTGGACCCTTATCTCAGTGTGTGGACCCGTATCCCAGTGTGTAGACCCTTATCCCAGTGTGTGGACCCTTATCTCAGTGTGTGGACCCTTATCTCAGTGTGTGGACCCTTATCCCAGTGTGTGGACCCTTATCTCAGTGTGTGGACCCTTATCTCAGTGTGTGGACCCTTATCCCAGTGTGTGGACCCTTATCTCAGTGTGTGGACCCTTATCTCAGTGTGTGGACCCTTATCCCAGTGTGTGGACCCGTATCCCAGTGTGTAGACCCTTATCTCAGTGTGTGGACCCTTATCCCAGTGTGTGGACCCTTATCTCAGTGTGTGGACCCGTATCCCAGTGTGTGGACCCTTATCCCAGTGTGTAGACCCTTATCCCAGTGTGTGGACCCTTATCCCAGTGTGTGGACCCTTATCCCAGTGTGTGGACCCTTATCCCAGTGTGTGGACCCATATCTGAACTTGTCGAACCAGTGGGTGGAACCATATTTTAGAGTATGGAACTGTACCTCAATGCCTTCAAGAAAGGAGGGGAAAAAAATTGGAGAATAACCTGATCCCGTACATTCAGACATGGGTCCTCCAAAGAGTGAGTCTGGGGAATTAATAATGGAGAAAAAGAAATGGGCGGATAAATTGAACAGATATTTAGCGTCCGTCTTCACTGTAGAGGATACAAACAGTGTAGCACTCCCTCAGTACTGACCCTCCGACAGTGCAGCGCTCCCTCAGTACTGACCCTCCGACAGTGCAGCGCTCCCTCAGTACTGACCCTCCAACAGTGCAGCGCTCCCTCAGTACTGACCCTCCGACAGTGCAGCGCTCCCTCAGTACTGACCCTCCGACAGTGCAGCGCTCCCTCAGTACTGACCCTCCGACAGTGCAGCGCTCCCTCAGTACTGACCCCCCGACAGTGCAGCGCTCCCTCAGTACTGACCCTCCGACAGTGCGGCGCTCCCTCAGTACTGACCCTCCGACAGTGCGACGCTCCCTCAGTACTGACCCTCCGACAGTGCAGCGCTCCCTCAGTACTGACCCTCTGACGGTGCAGCACTCCCTCAGTACTGACCCTCCGACAGTGCGGCGCTCCCTCAGTACTGACCCTCTGACAGTGCAGCACTCCCTCAGTACTGACCCCCCGACAGTGCAGCGCTCCCTCAGTACTGACCCTCCGACAGTGCAGCGCTCCCTCAGTACTGACCCTCCGACAGTGCAGCGCTCCCTCAGTACTGACCCCCCGACAGTGCAGCGCTCCCTCAATACTGACCCTCCGACAGTGCGGCGCTCCCTCAGTACTGACCCTCCGACAGTGCGACGCTCCCTCAGTACTGACCCTCCGACAGTGCAGCGCTCCCTCAGTACTGACCCTCTGACGGTGCAGCACTCCCTCAGTACTGACCCTCCGACAGTGCGGCGCTCCCTCAGTACTGACCCTCCGACAGTGCAGCGCTCCCTCAGTACTGACCCTCTGACGGTGCAGCACTCCCTCAGTACTGACCCCCCGACAGTGCAGCGCTCCCTCAGTACTGACCCTCCGACAGTGCAGCGCTCCCTCAGTACTGACCCTCCGACAGTGCAGCGCTCCCTCAGTACTGACCCCCCGACAGTGCGACGCTCCCTCAGTACTGACCCTCCGACAGTGCAGCGCTCCCTCAGTACTGACCCTCCGACGGTGCAGCACTCCCTCAGTTCTGCACTGGGAATGTTAGCCTGGATTTTGTGCTCAAGTGTCTGGAGTGGGCTTGAACCCATGACCTTCTGACTCAGAGGCGAGTGTGAGGCCCACTGAGCCCCAGCCCCCAGGTCCGTGCCCTGTGTCATTTGTTGCAGTCTGTACCCATTCACTTTCTGCTCCTGCTCCTGAGGAGTCTGCGCCTTCAGGGAGGAGGGAGCAAAACGCAGCGATCTAATAAACTGTGTGGTCCTCTGTGTGCAGACGATACCGTGTACATGCTGGATCTCATCACCAACACGGTGAAAGAGAAGACGTGGAGTGGGATCCAGCACTGCACAGCAGCCTTGAGGTGGATGGATCGATATTACTGCTTCCAAGGGACAAATTTTACTCGCTTTAATCCCGTGTCTGGCGAAGTTCCTGACGGATACCCGAAAGATGCACGGGATTACTTCATGCGTTGTGAGGGTCGAGGTGAGAGATTCACTGTTGTTTCTGTTTCAAAGACATGCATCGAGGGACATCGAGTCCACAGCACAGAAACAGGCCATTCGGCCCAACGGGTCTGTGCTGGTGTTTATGCTCCACACGAGCCTCCTCCCTCCCGACTCCATCTCACCCTATCACCATATCCTTCTGTTCCTTTCTCCCTCAGGTGTTTATCGAGCTTCCCCTTAAATGTCTCTCCCAGGAGCACTGCCCCTCTCTCAGTGGGGTAAATACACACCTGGAATGAGACTGATCTGTACAGACCCCAGAGATCCCAGCGTTCATTCCCAGATTGTCCTGAGTCAGCTGATCTCAGCCAGGACAGCTGGGGGGTGGGGGGAAGTGGGGGTGGGGGTGGGGCGGAGTGGGGGTGGGGGTGGGGAGGTTGTACACTTGGCCTCAGGCAGCTGTTCTCCCGCAGGGTGCTGTTCCCCCCCAGGGTGCTGTTCCCCCGCAGGGTGCTGTTCCCCACAGGGTGCTGTTCCCCCCCCGAGGTGCTGTTCCCCTCACCCCGAGGTGCTGTTCCCCACAGGGTGCTGTTCCCCACAGGGTGCTGTTCCCCCCCCCAGGGTGCTGTTCCCCCCCAGGGTGCTGTTTTCCCGCAGGGTGCTGTTCCCCCCCTAGGGTGCTGTTCCCCCCCAGGGTGCTGTTCCCCCCCAGGGTGCTGTTTTCCCGCAGGGTGCTGTTTTCCCGCAGGGTGCTGTTCCCCCGCAGGGTGCTGTTCCCCCCCAGGGTGCTGTTCCCCACAGCGCTCACTGTGACTGTAGCTGATGGACTGATTGATATTTTCGAGTAATCGACAGATTTTCTATTGAACAGGACATTGGTCCAAGAATCGCACTTCAGCCGATTCCATTTACAACCGGTGCAGTAAACGCCCGTTCGATGAGTTCAATGAGGATGAGTTGGGAAGGAGCTATGCATTCAGAGGTGAGCTTCCCACATACAGGGCATCGGAGGCCTGTGTCAATGGGGGTCAGATGGGAGCAAAAGGGCAACTTGTGTCTGTAACGTCACTTTAAGAGCAAAGGTCATGACCTGCATCTGATGCCTCCGTGGGTAAGTGTGCCGTCCAGTGAGATACTGAGCCCTCCAGTTCAGGAAGGTCACAGGTCCATCCCTGGTCTGCACTGAGAGAGAGAGGATCTCAGTCAGGTCAGTACAGGCGGGAAAATTCAACGTGGCTCCTGCCCCTGATCACAATCCAGCCACCCCTGCTGGAAAGGACTGGGCTCGGCTGTGATGCCCCTAACACTCGAATGTCCTTACTGCCACAGCCTCTTTAGGTTCACACCTGAAGAATGGCCACTTGGGAGAGAGAGAAGGGGACAGTCGACCTGTCACTCCCCCAGCAGTGAGTCAGCATCCTCGACAACAATGGTGGGAGACCAGGGTGAACACAGTGAGTCTGAGGACCCTGGAGTCTGCTACATGATTGAGTGAAGAGGCTTCTCACCAGGGCCGGGCTCCGTGTGAGCTCAACATTCCCTCTTGGCCGGTTCGGAACTAAACATATGGTTTTGGTGACTTTCCAGAGGGCTGGTACTTTCGGCTAGACACCAGACGAGACGGCTGGCACGCCTGGCCCGTGAACTCCACCTGGCCATCCCTGCACGGAAAAATAGATGGAGTCTTCAGCTGGAACAACAAGATGTACTTCATCCAGGCAAGTAGCACATGCGGAACGGGACAGACCTTCCACCAGAGAATTCCACCATTGTATCCCTCATGTCAGCACATGTGTTGATGCTTCACAGGCCATGTTGAGGTCATAGGTCAGTGTACAGGCATCTCTGCACATGGCTGTGAACGCAGAAAAAACACAGGCTTTGCTATTTCTACCTGTATCACTCTGTTCCTCAGTGAGAATCTATTTCTGACTGTCCCTCGGTGAGTGTCTATTTCTGACTGTCCCTCGGTGAGTGTCTATTTCTGACTGTCCCTCGGTGAGTGTCTATTTCTGACTGTCCCTCGGTGAGTGTCTATTTCTGACTGTCCCTCGGTGAGTGTCTATTTCTGACTGTCCCTCGGTGAGTGTCTATTTCTGACTGTCCCTCGGCGAGTGTGTATTTCTGACTGTCCATCATTATCTATTTCTGACTGTCCCTCGGTGAGTGTCTATTTCTGACTGTCCCTCGGTGAGTGTCTATTTCTGACTGTCCCTCGGTGAGTGTCTATTTCTGACTGTCCATCATTATCTATTTCTGACTGTCCCTCGGTGAGTGTCTATTTCTGACTGTCCCTCGGTGAGTGTCTATTTCTGACTGTCCCTCGGTGAGTGTCTATTTCTGACTGTCCATCATTATCTATTTCTGACTGTCCCTCGGTGAGTGTCTATTTCTGACTGTCCCTCGGTGAGTGTCTATTTCTGACTGTCCCTCGGTGAGTGTCTATTTCTGACTGTCCCTCGGTGAGTGTCTATTTCTGACTGTCCCTCGGTGAGTGTCTATTCCTGACTGTCCCTCGGTGAGTGTCTATTTCTGACTGTCCCTCAGTGAGGGTCTATTTCTGACTGTCCCTCAGTGAGGGTCTATTCCTGACTGTCCCTCGGTGAGTGTGTATTTCTGACTGTTCCTCAGTGAGGGTCTATTCCTGACTGTCCCTCGGTGAGGGTCTATTCCTGACTGTCCCTCGGTGAGTGTCTATTTCTGACTGTTCCTCGGTGAGGGTCTATTCCTGACTGTCCCTCGGTGAGGGTCTATTCCTGACTGTCCCTCGGTGAGTGTCTATTTCTGACTGTCCCTCGGTGAGTGTCTATTCCTGACTGTCCCTCGGTGAGTGTGTATTTCTGACTGTCCCTCGGTGAGGGTCTATTCCTGACTGTCCCTCGGTGAGTGTCTATTTCTGACTGTTCCTCGGTGAGGGTCTATTTCTGACTGTCCCTCAGTGAGGGTCTATTCCTGACTGTCCCTCGGTGAGTGTCTATTTCTGACTGTCCCTCGGTGAGTGTCTATTTCTGACTGTCCCTCGGTGAGGGTCTATTCCTGACTGTCCCTCGGTGAGTGTCTATTTCTGACTGTCCCTCGGTGAGTGTCTATTTCTGACTGTCCCTCGGTGAGTGTCTATTTCTGACTGTCCCTCGGTGAGTGTCTATTTCTGACTGTCCCTCGGTGAGTGTCTATTTCTGACTGTCCCTCGGTGAGTGTCTATTTCTGACTGTCCATCAGTGAGGGTCTATTCCTGACTGTCCCTCGGTGAGTGTGTATTTCTGACTGTTCCTCGGTGAGGGTCTATTCCTGACTGTCCCTCGGTGAGTGTGTATTTCTGACTGTCCCTCGGTGAGGGTCTATTCCTGACTGTCCCTCGGTGAGGGTCTATTTCTGACTGTCCCTCAGTGAGGGTCTATTCCTGACTGTCCCTCGGTGAGTGTCTATTCCTGACTGTCCCTCGGTGAGTGTCTATTTCTGACTGTCCCTCGGTGAGTTTCTATTTCTGACTGTCCATCAGTGAGGGTCTATTCCTGACTGTCCCTCGGTGAGTGTGTATTTCTGACTGTCCCTCGGTGAGGGTCTATTCCTGACTGTCCCTCGGTGAGTGTCTATTCCTGACTGTCCCTCGGTGAGTGTGTATTTCTGACTGTTCCTCGGTGAGGGTCTATTCCTGACTGTCCCTCGGTGAGTGTCTACTTCTGACTGTCCATCATTATCTATTCCTGACTGTCCCTCGGTGAGGGTCTATTCCTGACTGTCCCTCGGTGAGTGTGTATTTCTGACTGTCCCTCGGTGAGGGTCTATTCCTGACTGTCCCTCGGTGAGGGTCTATTTCTGACTGTCCCTCAGTGAGGGTCTGTTCCTGACTGTCCCTCGGTGAGGGTCTATTCCTGACTGTCCCTCGGTGAGGGTCTGTTTCTGACTGTCCCTCAGTGAGGGTCTATTCCTGACTGTCCCTCGGTGAGTGTCTATTCCTGACTGTCCCTCGGTGAGTGTCTATTTCTGACTGTCCATCAGTGAGGGTCTATTCCTGACTGTCCCTCGGTGAGTGTGTATTTCTGACTGTTCCTCGGTGAGGGTCTATTCCTGACTGTCCCTCGGTGAGTGTGTATTTCTGACTGTCCCTCGGTGAGGGTCTATTCCTGACTGTCCCTCGGTGAGGGTCTGTTTCTGACTGTCCCTCAGTGAGGGTCTATTCCTGACTGTCCCTCGGTGAGTGTCTATTCCTGACTGTCCCTCGGTGAGTGTCTATTTCTGACTGTCCATCAGTGAGGGTCTATTCCTGACTGTCCCTCGGTGAGTGTGTATTTCTGACTGTTCCTCGGTGAGGGTCTATTCCTGACTGTCCCTCGGTGAGTGTGTATTTCTGACTGTCCCTCGGTGAGGGTCTATTCCTGACTGTCCCTCGGTGAGGGTCTATTTCTGACTGTCCCTCAGTGAGGGTCTATTCCTGACTGTCCCTCGGTGAGTGTCTATTCCTGACTGTCCCTCGGTGAGTGTGTATTTCTGACTGTCCCTCGGTGAGGGTCTATTCCTGACTGTCCCTCGGTGAGTGTCTATTTCTGACTGTCCCTCGGTGAGTGTCTATTTCTGACTGTCCCTCGGTGAGTGTCTATTTCTGACTGTCCATCAGTGAGGGTCTATTCCTGACTGTCCCTCGGTGAGTGTGTATTTCTGACTGTCCCTCGGTGAGGGTCTATTCCTGACTGTCCCTCGGTGAGGGTCTATTCCTGACTGTCCCTCGGTGAGTGTCTACTTCTGACTGTCCATCATTATCTATTCCTGACTGTCCCTCGGTGAGGGTCTATTCCTGACTGTCCCTCGGTGAGTGTGTATTTCTGACTGTCCCTCGGTGAGGGTCTATTCCTGACTGTCCCTCGGTGAGGGTCTGTTTCTGACTGTCCCTCAGTGAGGGTCTATTCCTGACTGTCCCTCGGTGAGTGTCTATTTCTGACTGTCCCTCGGTGAGGGTCTATTCCTGACTGTCCCTCGGTGAGTGTCTATTCCTGACTGTCCCTCGGTGAGTGTCTATTCCTGACTGTCCCTCGGTGAGTGTCTATTCCTGACTGTTCCTCGGTGAGTGTCTATTTCTGACTGTCCCTCAGTGAGGGTCTATTCCTGACTGTCCCTCGGTGAGGGTCTATTCCTGACTGTCCCTCGGTGAGTGTCTATTTCTGACTGTCCCTCGGTGAGGGTCTATTCCTGACTGTCCCTCAGTGAGGGTCTATTCCTGACTGTCCCTCGGTGAGGGTCTATTCCTGACTGTCCCTCGGTGAGTGTCTATTCCTGACTGTCCCTCGGTGAGTGTCTATTCCTGACTGTCCCTCGGTGAGGGTCTATTCCTGCTGTTTCTCACAGAGAACAGCGAGGGGACATTGCTGTTTGCCTCGGATTGGACCTGGAAAATGTGAATTGTTCAAAAAATAAAAATAAGCTGTTGTAAAATTGAGGCAGGATGCGATCTGTGCTGACAGGGTCTTTAATGTGCAGGGATCACAGCTGTTCATATACAAAACTGGTGCACTTTACACCCTGATCAAGGGTTACCCTAAAGCTGTCAGCACCGAGCTGGGAATTCACAGTACGGATGTCGATGCAACGTTCATATGTCCAGGTTCCTCCCTTCTCTACGTGATTATGGGTAAGACAAATGTGTTTATTGCACGATCTTTATGGAATATTATCAGCCTGTTGTTATTTCACACCCAGTGGGAAGCTGTCAATGGTCATCCTGAGCCCGGGGTTTTGTGAGGGGGGAGTCAGGTGAAGCATTTTTTCGAGCTTTGTACGGGGGTAAGTTAACAGGTGGATCGTAACTAACCAGGTGATAGAAATTACTTCAATTTTTGGGAGTCATTTGATAAAGTTCCATAGCTGAGACTTTTAAAGCAATTTAAGAATGGTCAATTACCTCAGCTCGATTGAAAACTGGGTCGACAATCGGACTGACTCGTGGGTCCAAGTCCCACTCCAGAGGCTGAAGCACATAATCCAGGCCGACACTCCCAGTGCAGAACTGAGGGAGCGCTGCACTGTCGGAGGGTCAGTACTGAGGGGCTGCACAGTCGGAGGGTCAGTACTGTGGGAGCGCTGCACAGTCGGAGGGTCGGTACTGAGGGAGCGCTGCACAGTCGGAGGGTCGGTACTGAGGGAGCGCTGCACAGTCAGAGGGTTGGTACTGAGGGAGCGCTGCACTGTCGGAGGGTTGGTACTGAGGGAGCGCTGCACTGTCGGAGGGTCGGTACTGAGGGAGCGCTGTACTGTCGGAGGGTCTGTACTGAGGGAGCGCCGCACTGTCGGAGGGTCAGTACTGAGGGAGCGCTGTACTGTCGGAGGGTCTGTACTGAGGGAGCGCCGCACTGTCGGAGGGTCAGTACTGAGGGAGCGCTGCACTGTCGGAGGGTCAGTACTGAGGGAGCGCTGCACTGTCGGAGAGTCAGTACTGAGGGAGCGCTGCACAGTCGGAGGGTCAGTACTGAGGGGCTGCACAGTCGGAGGGTCAGTACTGTGGGAGCGCTGCACAGTCGGAGGGTCGGTACTGAGGGAGCGCTGCACAGTCGGAGGGTCAGTACTGAGGGAGCGCTGCACAGTCAGAGGGTTGGTACTGAGGGAGCGCTGCACTGTCGGAGGGTTGGTACTGAGGGAGCGCTGCACTGTCGGAGGGTCGGTACTGAGGGAGCGCTGTACTGTCGGAGGGTCTGTACTGAGGGAGCGCCGCACTGTCGGAGGGTCAGTACTGAGGGAGCGCTGCACTGTCGGAGGGTCAGTACTGAGGGAGCGCTGCACTGTCGGAGAGTCAGTACTGAGGGAGCGCTGCACTGTCGGAGGGTCGGTACTGAGGGAGCGCTGCACTGTCGGAGGGTCAGTACTGAGGGAGCGCTGCACTGTCCGAGGGTCAGTGCTGAGGGAGTGCTGCACTGTCGGAGGGTCAGTACTGAGGGAGTGCTGCACTGTCGGAGGGTCAGTACTGAGGGAGTGCTGCACTGTCGAAGGTACCATCTTTCAGATGAGACGTTAAACCAAGGCCCCTGTTGAGCTGGATGTAAAAGATCCCATGGCCACTAGTCGAAGAAGAGCAGGGGAGTTCTCCCCAGTGTCCTGGCCAATATTTATCCCTCAACCAGCATCACTCGAACAGATTATCTGTTTCTGGGATCTTGCTGTGCACAAATTGGCTGCCACATTTCCTACATTACAACAGCGACTACACTTGAAAAAGTACTTCATTGGTTGTAAACGCCTTTGGGACTTCCTCAGGTTGTGAAAGCTGCTGTAGAAATGCAAGTCTTTCTTTTCTTCCCTGATGATAATTAATGCTGTCGTGGGGATGGGCATTCACTATTGGACATACACAGGTGCCTGTGCTGTGCCTCCTGGTGTTCGTGCTCTTTATTGACAACATTATAAAATGTCGAAAAGCTCGAACTCTGATGGAAGCACAAGAGATAATGACCGTGTGCAGATTGATCACAGCCAATCACATGAGCAGAGGGGCAGCAGATGAATTTCAGGAAGACAAATGTGAGGTTTTGCAGATTGGAAATGTGCAGACAGTGAAGGGTTCGTCTGGGTAGTTTGCTGGGATTTAGTAAATCCCCTCAAGAGGGCAACATCACCAAAAGATCAGGGAGTGAAACAAGATGAATGAAATAACAAAATCAAGTTAAACTAAAGTTTCCTTGTGGTGCCCTCTGACGAGACACTGCTCATCGCTACATCACAATAATCCCTGGTGAAAACTGGAGGGTGATAGAGGGATCCTATTTTAAATAAGACCATTAGTGAAGGTGGAACAGGAACAGAATGTGGGTGCAATTTACTATTCACCGATAGGGAAAGAATTTCATCTTCACCAGCTGGGTGTTCAGTATTGCCTGGGTGGAGTGGGATACCTGGGGGCTGTGTTGTACACCCTTCAGAGAATCCTCTGCATTTTCTTTCCATTCATTTAAATAGAAGAAAAAAAGAGTCTAATTCCGTGACCGGCAGAAATTCGGACAGAATTTCCCTTCTGTGCTCAGTGCTTGAGCAGAAAAGTTGAAATCCGACCCAATGGTGTCCACTCAGTGCAAAATGGGTCTCAACACGGCCAATCACACACTGCGATATATCACACGGCCAATCACACACTGAGATACACCACACGGCCAATCACACACTGAGATACACCACACGGCCAATCACACACTGAGATACACCACACGGCCAATCACACACTGAGATACACCACACGGCCAATCACACACTGAGATACACCACACGGCCAATCACACACTGAGATACACCACACGGCCAATCACACACTGAGATATATCACACGGCCAATCACACACTGAGATACACCACACGGCCAATCACACACTGAGATACACCACACGGCCAATCACACACTGAGATACACCACATGGCCAATCACACACTGAGATACACCACACGGCCAATCACACACTGAGATACACCACACGGCCAATCACACACTGCGATATATCACACGGCCAATCACACACTGAGATACACCACATGGCCAATCACACACTGAGATACACCACATGGCCAATCACACACTGAGATACACCACACGGCCAATCACACACTGAGATACACCACACGGCCAATCACGCACTGAGATACACCACACGGCCAATCACACACTGAGATATATCACACGGCCAATCACACACTGAGATACACCACACGGCCAATCACACACTGCGATATATCACACGGCCAATCACACACTGAGATACACCACACGGCCAATCACACACTGAGATACACCACACGGCCAATCACACACTGAGATACACCACACGGCCAATCACACACTGCGATATATCACACGGCCAATCACACACTGAGATACACCACATGGCCAATCACACACTGAGATACACCACACGGCCAATCACACACTGAGATACACCACACGGCCAATCACACACTGAGATACACCACACGGCCAATCACACACTGAGATACACCACACGGCCAATCACACACTGAGATACACCACACGGCCAATCACACACTGAGATACACCACACGGCCAATCACACACTGAGATACACCACACGGCCAATCACACACTGAGATACACCACACGGCCAATCACACACTGCGATATATCACACGGCCAATCACACACTGAGATATATCACACGGCCAATCACACACTGAGATACACCACACGGCCAATCACACACTGAGATACACCACACGGCCAATCACACACTGAGATACACCACACGGCCAATCACACACTGAGATACACCACATGGCCAATCACACACTGAGATACACCACACGGCCAATCACACACTGCGATATATCACACGGCCAATCACACACTGAGATACACCACACGGCCAATCACACACTGCGATATATCACACGGCCAATCACACACTGAGATACACCACACGGCCAATCACACACTGAGATACACCACACGGCCAATCACACACTGAGATACACCACACGGCCAATCACACACTGAGATACACCACACGGCCAATCACACACTGAGATACACCACACGGCCAATCACACACTGAGATACACCACACGGCCAATCACACACTGAGATATATCACACGGCCAATCACACACTGAGATACACCACACGGCCAATCACGCACTGAGATACACCACACGGCCAATCACACACTGAGATATATCACACGGCCAATCCCGCACTGAGATACACCACACGGCCAATCACACACTGAGATATATCACACGGCCAATCACACACTGAGATACACCACACGGCCAATCACACACTGAGATACACCACACGGCCAATCACACACTGAGATACACCACACGGCCAATCACACACTGAGATACACCACACGGCCAATCACACACTGAGATACACCACACGGCCAATCACACACTGAGATACACCACACGGCCAATCACACACTGAGATACACCACACGGCCAATCACACACTGCGATATATCACACGGCCAATCACACACTGCGATATATCACACGGCCAATCACACACTGAGATACACCACACGGCCAATCACACACTGAGATATATCACACGGCCAATCACACACTGAGATATATCACACGGCCAATCACACACTGAGATACACCACACGGCCAATCACACACTGAGATACACCACACGGCCAATCACACACTGGGATACACCACACGGCCAATCACACACTGCGATATATCACACGGCCAATCACACACTGCGATACATCACACGGCCACTTCATGTGCTGCCCTCACCGAGAGGCTCCTTGAGGGGGACAATCTGATGTTTGTGGGATCTTGCTGTGAGCAGATTGGTTGCCTACATTACAACAGTGACTACATTTCAAAAAGTACTTGATTGGGTGTAAATCGCTTTGGGACGTCCTGAGGTCGTGAAAGGCTTTATATAAATACAAGTCTGTCTTTCTTTCTTTCTAACCTTTCTATGCTCTGATGCTGCAGGTAATCAACTGCAGAGCGTCAACCTGGAAAAGGCTCCCAAGGTCCTGGGCAGTGGGTTCCGTATCAGCCATACCCACGTCGATGGGGCGATGTGCAATGCCAGTGGGGTTTACCTGTTTGTCGGCACAGTGTTCTACAAGTACGATTCACCTGATCAGCTGGCTACGTGGTTAAATAAACCAGTGCCACAGAACATTGCTCAACACTTCATGTCCTGCCCACACTGAGAGGGGCCACTCCGACAGAACCGACAGCCCCCGGAGACTCTCAGTGGCACAAGACGAGCTGGCTTCAACAAGTGGGAAGGTCTGTGTTCCGTGCCACCTGGTCAAAACAAGCCCCAGAAATCTGTGCTGAACCAGACCTGGCGAGGCTGAGCTATTACCAGCGGAGCTTGTGTCATAAAATGCAAACTCTGTCCTGCTCACACCACTGCATAAACAGCTGTACAGTTTCTGAAGGTTTTGTGTCTGTCTCCACTTCTAATAAACCGGCTGTCGATCCAATACTCTTGTTATCTGTCTGTGATTTTCAACAATACTCTGCACACTCTGGGGTCCATGTGATGAACATTCACAGGTCACTCTCCAAATTCATCAACCACTCCCCTTCAATGGGATTTATCACCTGCCCTCATTTATTTTTTATATTTCAAAATACACTTTATTTCATAGGAATTAGAGATATACACAGTTCAACGTAAATATCACAATTTCAAACCAGTACAATTCAAACTAATACATTACCAATTGTACACAATGCAATCTCAATATTACAATTCAAACACAGTATATTCCTTATGACTCTCAGTGTACAATACAAGGGCGGGTGGCCTTACACATTGGCCTTTCCCCATAGAGCCTTTGCGTAGGCCGCCCTTCGCCTCAGTGGGTCCCACAGCAGGTACTCCTGGACCGTGGAGTGAGCCAGTCGGCAACACTCGGTCATCTGGCTCCTTCAGCTGGAAGACCAGCAGGTTTCGGGCAGACCTATCACCTGCTCTGATGGTTCAGCGGGAGAGGGCACTGCCCAGTGTGCTCCAGGACACGTCACAGACTACAAGGTCATTACGTTGTTAGCTGAACCCCTCCAGGGTAGCATTGGGGGAGGGGAGAGATTTCCTCAGCGTCCCTGGTCTAGAGAGCAGGTTCCCAATCAAGATCGCCATCCAGTGACTCCCACTGAGAAATGTGTGTGGCCATTAGGCAAGGGCAGCATTGGCTCTCCTGCAGACAAATACTGAACCAGGCACCAGCAGGGGAATAACTACCGAACCCAAACACCATCGTAGAATCCTAGAAAGGTTACTGCATGGGAGGAGGCCATTCGGCCCATCGAGTCCATGCCGGCTCTATGCAACAGCGATCCAGCTAGTCCCACTCCCCCGCCCTATCCCCATAGCCCTGCAAATTTTTTTCTTTCAAGTACTTATCCAGTTCCATTTTGAAGGCCATGATTGAATCTGCCTCCACCACCCCCTCGGGCAGTGCATTCCAGGTCCTAACCACTCACTGTGTAAAAAAGTTTCTCCTCATGTCACCTTTGGTTCTTTTGCCAATCACCTTAAATCTCTGTCCTCTGGTTCTTGACCCTTCCACCAATGGGAACAGTTTCTTTCTATCTACTCTGTCGAGACCCTTCATGATTTTGAACACCTCGATCAAATCTCCTCTTAACCGTCTCTGTTCCAAGGAGAACAACCCCAGCTTCTCCAGTCTATCCATGTAACTAAAGTCCCTCATCCCTGGAATCATTCTAGTAAATCTCTTCTGCACCCTCTCTAAGGCCTTCACATCTTTCCTAAAGTGCGGTGTCCAGAACTGGACACAATACTCCAGTTGTGGCCGAACCAGTGTTTTATAAAGGTTCATCATGACTTCCATACTTTTGTACTCTATGTCTCTATTTATAAAGCCCAGGATCCCATATGCTTTTTTAACCGCTTTCTCAACCTGCCCTGCCACCTTCAACGATTTGTGTACATATACCCCCAGATCTCTCTGTTCCTGTACCCCTTTTAGAATTGTGCCCTCTAGTTTATATTGCCTCTCCTCGTTCTTCCTACCAAAATGTATCACTTCGCATTTTTCTGCGTTAAATTTCGTCTGCCACGTGTCTGCCCATTCCACCAGCCTGTCTATATCCTCTTGAAGTCTATCACTATCCTCCTCACTGTTCACTATCCTTCCAAGTTTTGTGTCATCTGCAAATTTTGAAATTGTGCCCTGCATTTCCAAGTCCAAGTCATTAATATATATCAAGAAAAGCAGTGGTCCCAGCACTGACCCCTGGGGAACACCACTGTACACCTCCCTCCAGTCCGAAAAACAACCGTTCACCACTACTCTCTGTTTCCTGTCCCTTAGCCAATTCTGTACCCATGCTGCCACTGCCCCCTTTATTCAATGGGTCGCAATCTTGATGATAAGCCTACCGTGTGGCACTTTATCAAACTCCATTTGGAAGTCCATATACACCACATCAACTGCATTGCCCTCATCGACCCTCTCTGTTACCTCATCAAAAAACCTCTATTAAGTTAGTTAAACATGATTTGCCTTTAATAAATCCGTGCTGGCTTTCCCTAATCAATCCACACTCACCAAGTGACTATTAACTCTGTCCCGGATTATCGTTTCTAAAAGTTTCCCCACCACCGAGGTTAAACTGACTGGCCTGTAGTTGCTGGGTTTATCCTTACACCCTTTTTTGAACAAGGGTGTAACATTTGCAATTCTCCAGTCCTCTGGCACCACTCCCCGTATCTAAGGATGTTTGGAAGATTATGGCCAGAACCTCCGCAATTTCCACCCTTACTTCCCTCAGCAACCTAGGATGCATCCCACCCGGGTAGCAGAGGGATAACTACCGAAACCAAACACCAGCAGGGGGTTAATAACTTAACCCAAACACAAGCTGGGGGATAACTGTCGAACCCAAACACCAGCAGGGGGACCAGCTACTGAACCCCAGCACCAGCAGGGTATTTTTAAGGAGGGGCCATCTACAGGAATTAAGAGTGCTCCCCCCACCAATCAATTATATAGAATTTACAGCTCAGAAACAGGCCATTCGGCCCAACAGGTCTATGCTGTTGTTTATGCTCCACACGAGCCTCCTCCCTACTTCATCCAACCCTATCACCATATCCGTCTATTCGAGGTTGAGGGCTACGTGGACAGCACGATTCAGGAGGTGGTCACCCCGCAGCTTAAGAGAGTGCAGGCAGAAAGGGACTGGGTGACCGCCAGACAGACAAGGAGGACCAGGCAGGTAGTGCAGGCGTCCCCTGAGGGCATCTCGCTCTCTAATCAGTAGTGAGGGAGAGGGTTCCTCTGGGGAGTGCAGCCAGAGCCAAGTCCACAGCACCATGGGTGGCTCAGCTGTACAGTGGGGGAGGAGAAAGGTCAGGAGAGCGATAGCGATAGGGGATTCTATAGTTAGGGGAACAGACAGGCATTTCTGCGGCCGCAGATATGATTCCAGGATGATATGTTGCCTCTCTGGTGCTAGGGTCAAGGATGTCACTGAGCGGCTGCAGAACATTCTGAAGGGGGAGGGTGAACAGCCAGAGGTCGTGGTCCATATCGGTACCAACGACACAGGTAGAAAGAGGGATGAGGTCCTGCAGGCAGAGTTGAAGAAGTTAGGAAAGAGATTAATAAACAGGACCTCAAGGGTAGTAATCTCTGGATTACTGGAAATCGTGTCTGACAAATTTATTAGAGTTCTTTGAGGAAGTAACGGGCAGGGTGGATAAAGGGGAACCAATGGGTGCAGTATATTTGGATTTCCAAAAGGCATTCATTCGATAAGGTGCCACATAAAAGATTACTGCACAAGATAAGAGCTCATGGTGTTGGGGGTAATATACTGGCATGGATAGAGGATTGGCTAACTAACAGAAAATAAAGAGTCGGGATAAAAAGGTCATTTTCAAAATGGCAGTCTGTAACCGGTGGGATGCCGCATGGATCAGTGCTGGGGCCTCAACTATTTACAATATATATCAATGACTTGGATGAAGGAACAGGGTGTCTTGTGGCCAAATTTGCTGATGATATAAAGATAGGTGGAAAAGCAAGTTGCGATGAGGACTCAAAGTGTCTGCAAAGGGATATTGACAGGTTAAGTGAATGGGCAAAAATGTGGCAGATGGAATATAATGTGGGAAAATGTGAAGTCATCCACTTTGGGAGGAAAAATAAAAAAGCAAAATATTATTTGAATGGAGAAATACTACAAAATGCTGTGGTACAGAGGGATCTGGGTGTCCTCGTACATGAAGCTCAAAAAGTCAATATACAGGTGCAGCAGATAATCCGGAAGGCAAACGGAATATTGGCCTTTATTTCTAGGGGGATGGAGTATAAAAGCAGGGAAGTCATGCTACAACTGTACAGGGTGCTGGTGAGACCACACCTGGAGTACTGCGTACAGTTCTGATGCCCTTATTTAAGGAAGGACATACTTGCATTGGAGGCAGTTCAGAGAAGGTTCACTAGGTTGATTCCGGGTATGGAAGGGTTGTCTTATGAGGAAAGATTGAACAGGTTGGGTCTATACTCATTGGAGTTTAGAAGAACGAGAGGAGATCTTATTGAAACATACAAGATTCTGAGGGGACTCGATAGGGTAGATGCTGAGAGGATGTTACCCCTCATGGGGGAATCTAAAACTAGGGGGCATAGTCTCAGAATAAGGTGTCATAGAATCATAGAAAATAGGAGCAAGAGTAGGCCATTCGGCCCTTCGGGCCTGCTCCGCCATTCAAAATGATCATGGCTGATTGTCTAACTCAGTACCCTTTTCCCGCTTTTCCCCCATATCCCTTGATCCCTTTAGCATTAAGAAATATATCTATCTCCTTCTTGAATATATTTAATGACTTGGCCTCCACTGCCTTCTGTGGTAGAGAATTCCACAGGTTCACCACCCTCTGAGTGAAGAAATTTCTCCTCATCTCGGTTCTAAATGGCCGACCCTGTATCCTGAGACTGTGATCCTTGGTTATGGATTCCCCAGCCATTGGGAATATCCTTCCTGCATCTAGTCTGTCTAGTCCTGTTAGACGGAAATGAGGAGGAATTTCTTCTCCCAGAGGGTCGTGAATCTTTGGAATTCTTTACCCCAAAAAGCTGTGGAGGCTGAGTCATTGAATACATTCAAGGCTGAGTTAGACAAATTTTTGATCAGCAAGGGAGTCAAAGGATATGGGGAAAAGGCGGGAAAGTGGAGTTGAGGTATAATCAGATCAGCCATAATCTCATTAAATGGCGGAGCAGGCTCGAGGGGCCGAATGGCCTACTCCTGCCCCTATCTCTTATGGTCTTTTATAGAAATTGGAGGATAGAGCAGATGAATGCGTGGCTGGAGAGATGGTGCAGGAGGGAGGGCTTTAGATTCCTGGGGCTTTGGGACCGGTTCTGGGGGAGATGGGACCTGTACAGGATGGACAGGGCCGGGACCAATATCCTTGCGGGGAGGTTTGCTAGTGCTGAATGGGAGGGTTTAAACTAACTTGGCAGGGGGATGGGAACCTGAGAGGAGATTCAGAGAGTAACAAAGCTGGAAGTGGAAGGCAGAAAAGTAGTGAGTGAAATTGGAAGGCAATGGAAACAAAGGCCAGCAGCAAATAAGATCAAAATAGGAAAAAATGTTAAAAAGGCAAAATTAAAGGCACTTTATCAGAATACACGCAGTATTTGAACATACGGACATACGAATTAAGAGCAGGAGTAGGCCATTCGGCCCCTCGAGCCTGCTCTGTCATTTGATAAGATCATGGCTGACCTGATTGTGACCTCAACCCTACTTTCCCGTCTACCTACTATAACCTTTGACTCCCTTGTTAATCAGGAATCTATCTAACTCAGCCTTAAAAATATTCAGTGACCCTGCCTCCACCGCTCTCTGGGGAAGGGAGTTCCACAGACTCACCACCCTCTGAGAGAAAAAATTCCTCCTCATCTCCGTCTTAAATGGGAGACCCCTTATTTTTAAACTGTGGCCCCTAGTTCTAGTCTCTCCCACAAGAGGAAACATCCTCTCAGCATCTACCCCTTCCAGTCCCCTCAGGATCTTATATGTTTCAATAAGATCACCTCTCATTCTTCTAAACTCCAGTGTATACAGGCCCAACTTGTCCAACCTTTCCTCATAAGATAATCCCCTCATCCCAGGAATCAGTCGAGTGAATCTTCTCTGAACCGCCTCCAAAGCAATTATGTCCTTTCTTAAATAAGGAGACCAAAACTGCGCACAGTATTCCAGATGTGGTCTCACCAATGCCCTGCACAACTGGAGCAAAACAGCTCTACTTTTATATTCCATTCCCCTTGCAATAAATGACAACATTCCATTTGCCTTCCTAATCACTTGCTGTACCTGTATACTAACTTTTTGTGATTCATGTACCAGGACACCCAGATCCCTCTGTACCTCAGAGTTCTGCAATCTCTCTGCATTTAAATTATACACTGCGACCCAAAAAAACTTTTTTCAACTCCCACTCGCCCCCAACCCACCCGGTCCTGGGGGTTAAAATCACCCCCTTTGTGTTTGACTTCACAGAAGAAGACACAAAAAACCTCCCAGAAATACTAGAGAACCAAGGGTCTGGCGAGAATGAGGAACTGAAAGAAATTCGTATTAGTAAAAAAATTCTAGAGAAATTAATGAGACTGTAAGTCAATATTTGCCTCTAGCCAAATATTGGGTACGGTAGCATAGTGGTTATGTTACTGGGCTAGTAATCCAGAGGCCTGGACTAAAATCCAGAGTCATGAGTTCAAATCCCGCCACGGCAGCTGGCGAATTTAAATTCAATTAATTAATTAAATTCAATTAATTAAAAAATAAAATCTGGAATTAAAATACTAGTATCAGTAATGATGGCCATGAAACTACCGGATTGTCGTAAAAACCCATCTGGTTCACTAATGTCCTTTAGGGAAGGAAACCTGCCGCCCTTACCCGGTCTGGCCTATATGTGACTCCAGACCCACAGCAATGTGGTTGATTCTTAATTGCCCTCTGAAATGGCCTAGCAAGCCACTCAGTTGTAAAATCTCGCTACGAAAAGTCATAATAAGAATAAAACCGGACGGACCACCCGGCATCGGACCACTAGGCACCGGACACGACAACGGCAAAACACCAAGCCCAGTCGACCCTGCAAGGTCCTCCTTACTAACATCTGGGGACTTGTGCCAAAATTGGGAGAGCTGTCCCACAGACTAGTCAAGCAACAGCCTGACATAGCCATACTCACAGAATCATACCTTTCAGCCAACGTCCCAGACTCTTCCATCACCATCCCTGGGTATGTCCTGTCCCACCGGCAGGACAGACCCACCAGAGGTGGCGGTACAGTGATATACAGTCAGGAGGGAGTAGCCCTGGGAGTCCTCAACATTGACTCTGGACCCCATGAAATCTCATGGCATCAGGTCAAACATGGGCAAGGAAACCTCCTGCTGATTACCACCTACCGTCCTCCCTCAGCTGATGAATCAGTCCTCCTCCATGTTGAACACCACTTGGAGGAAGCACTGAGGGCAGCAAGGGCACAAAATGTACTCTGGGTGGGGGACTTCAATGTCCATCACCAAGAGTGGCTCGGTAGCACCACTACTGACCGAGCTGGCCGAGTCCTGAAGGACATAGCTGCTAGACTGGGCCTGCGGCAGGTGGTGAGCGAACCAACACGAGGGAAAAACTTACTTGACCTCGTCCTCACCAATCTCCCTGTCGCAAATGCATCTGTCCATGACAGTATTGGTAGGAGTGACCACCGCACAGTCCTCGTGGAGATGAAATCCCGTCTTCGCACTGAGGACACCATCCAACATGTTGTGTGGCACTACCACCGTGCTAAATGGGATAGATTCAGAACAGATCTAGCAGCTCAAAACTGGGCATCCATGAGGCGCTGTGGGCCATCAGCAGCAGCAGAATTGTATTCCAGCACAATCTGTAACCTCATGGCCCGGCATATTCCTCACTCTACCATTACCAACAAGCCAGGGGATCAACCCTGGTTCAATGAGGAGTGTAGAAGAGCATGCCAGGAACAGCACCAGGCGTACCGAAAAATGAGATGCCAACCTGGTGAAGCTACAACTCAGGACTACATGCATGCTAAACAGCGGAAGCAACATGCTATAGACAGAGCTAAGCGATTCCACAACCAACGGATCAGATCAAAGCTCTGCAGTCCTGCCACATCCAGTCGTGAATGGTGGTGGACAATTAAACAACTAACGGGAGGAGGAGGCTCTGCAAACATCCCCATTCTCAATGATGGTGGAGTCCAGCACGTGAGTGCAAAAGACAAGGCTGAAGCGTTTGCAACCATCTTCAGCCAGAAGTGCCGAGTGGATAATCCATCTCAGCCTCCTCCCGATATCCCCACCATCACGGAAGCCAGTCTTCGGCCAATTCGATTCACTCCACGTGATATCAAGAAACGGCTGAGTGCACTGGATACAGCAAAGGCTATGGGCCCCGACAACATCCCAGCTGTAGTGCTGAAGACTTGTGCTCCAGAACTAGCTGCGCCTCTAGCCAAGCTGTTCCAGTACAGCTACAACACTGGCATCCACCCGACAATGTGGAAAATTGCCCAGTTATGTCCTGTCCACAAAAAGCAGGACAAATCCAATCCGGCCAATTACCGACCCATCAGTCTACTCTCAATCATCAGCAAAGTGATGGAAGGTGTCATCGACAGTGCTATCAAGCGGCACTTACTCACCAATAACCTGCTCACCGATGCTCAGTTTGGGTTCCGCCAGGACCACTCTGCTCCAGACCTCATTACAGCCTTGGTCCAAACATGGACAAAAGAGCTGAATTCCAGAGGTGAGGTGAGAGTGACTGCCCTTGACATCAAGGCAGCATTTGACCGAGTGTGGCATCAAGCAGCCCTAGTAAAATTGAAATGAATGGGAATCAGGGGGAAAACTCTCCAGTGGCTGGAGTTATACCTAGCACAAAGGAAGATGGTAGTGGTTGTTGGAGGCCAATCATCTCAGCCCCAGGGCATTGCTGCAGGAGTTCCTCGGGGCAGTGTCCTAGGCCCAACCATCTTCAGCTGCTTCATCAATGACCTTCCCTCCATCATAAGGTCAGAAATGGGGATGTTCGCTGATGATTGCACAGTGTTCAGTTCCATTCGCAACCCCTCAAATAATGAAGCAGTCCGAGCCCGCATGCAGCAAGACCTGGACAACATCTAGGTCTGGGGTGATAAGTGGCAAGTGACATTCGCGCCAGACAAGTGCCAGGCAATGACCATCTCCAACAAGAGAGCATCCATCACCTCCCCTTGACATTCAAAGGCATTACCATCGCCGAATCACCACACGGAATTTTTTTTTGTTTGTTCATGGGATGTGGGCGTCGCTGGCGAGGCCGGCATTTATTACCCATCCCTAATTGCACTTGAGAAGGTGGTGGTGAGCCGCCTTCTTGAACCGCTGCAGTCCGTGTGGTGAAGGTTCTCCCACAGTGCTGTTAGGAAGGGAGTTCCAGGATTTTGACCCAGCGATGATGAAGGAACGGCGATATATTTCCAAGTCGGGATAGTGAGAGACTTGGAGGGGAACGTGCAGGTGGTATTGTTCCGATGTGCCTGTTGCCCTTGTCCTTCTAGGTGGAAAAGGTCGCGGGTTTGGGAGGTGCTGTCGAAGAAGCCTTGGCGAGTTACTGCAGTGCATCCTGTGGATGGTACACACTGCAGCCACGGTGCGCCAGTGGTGAAGGGAGTGAATGTTCAGGGTGGTGTATGGGGTGCCAATCAAGTGGGCTGCTTTGTCCTGGATAGTATCAAGCTTCTTGAGTGTTGTTGGAGCTGCACTCATCCAGGCAAGTGGAGAGTATTCCATCACACTCCTGACTTGTGCCTTGTTCAAGAAGGCAGCTCACCACCACCTTCTCAAGGGCAATTAGGGATGGGCAATAAATGCTGGCCTTGCCAGTGACGCCCAGATCCCATGAACGAATAATTTAAAAAAATCCCAAGGACCTGATGATCTACATCCCAGGGTTTTGAAAGAAGTGGCTATAGAGATAGTGGATGCATTGGTTGTCATCTTCCAAAATTCTATAAGTTCTGGAACGGTTCCTGCAGATTGGAGGGTGGCAAATGTAACCCCATTATTTAAGAAAGGAGGGAGAGAGAAAACAGGGAACTACAGACCGGTTAGCCTGAAATCAGTAGTAGGGAAAATGCTAGAGTCTATTATAAAGGATGTGATAACATGTCACTCAGAAAATAATAATAGGATTTGGCAGAGTCAACATGGATTTACGAAAGGGAAATCACGTTTGACAAACCCATGGAGTTCTTTGAGGATGTAACGAGTAGAATAGATAAGGGGGAACCAGTGGATGTGGTGTATGTGGATTTTCAGAAGGCTTTCGATAAGGTCCCACACAGGAGGTTGGTGAACAAAGTTAGAGCACATGGGATTGGGGGTAATATACTGGAATGGATTGAGAATTGGTTAACAGACAGGAAACATAGAGTAGGAATAAATGGGTCTTTCTCGGGGTGGCAGGTGGTGACTAGTGGGGTACCGCAGGGATCAGTGCTTGGGCCCCAGATATTCACAATACATATCAATGATTTGGATGAGGGAACCAAATGTAATATTTCCATGATTGCTGATGACACAAAACTAGGTGGGAATGTGAGTTATGAGGAGGATGCAAAGAGGCTTCAAGGGGATATAGACAGGCTAAGTGAGTGGGCAAGAACATGGCAGATGGAATATAATGTGGAAAAATGTGAAGTTATCCACTTTGGTAGGAAAAACAGAAATGCCGAGTATTTTTTTAAATGGTGAGAGATTGGGAAATGTTGATGTTCAAAGGGACCTGGGTGTCCTTGTACATGAGTCACTGAAAGCTAACATGCAGGTGCAGCAAGCAATTAGGAAAGCAAATGATATGTTGGCCTTTATTACAAGAGGATTTGAGTACAGGAGTAAAGATATCTTACTGCAATTACATAGGGCCTTGGTGAGACCACACCTGGAGTATTGTGTACGATTTTGGTCTCCTTACCCATACACAATAAATGGGAGGATACTGAGAGGTGTAGAGGAAGTGAGGGACCTTGGATTGCATCCTTGAAGATAGCAGGACAGGTAGATAAGGTGGTAAAGAAGGCATATGGAATGCTTTCCTTTATTACTCAAGCTGTGGCCTAACTAGTGTTTTATACAGTTCCAGCATAACCTCCCTGCAGATGCCCTAACTATAATCTTTCAAAGTTCTCTAGATTCAGGAACTGTCCCTCTAGACTGGAAAATTGCACATGTCACTCCGCTTTTTAAGAAAGGAGCGCGAGGGAAACCGGGGAATTATAGACCAGTTAGCCTAACATCTGTTGTGGGGAAATTGATGGAGTCTATAATTAAGGATGGGGTGACTGAACACCTCGAGAATTTTCAGTTAATCAGAGAGAGCCAGCATGGATTTGTGAAAGGTAGGTCGTGCCTGACAAACCTGATTGAATTTTTTGAAGAGGTGACTAAAGTAGTGGACAGGGGAATGTCAATGGATGTTATTTGTATGGACTTCCAGAAGGCATTTGATAAAGTCTCACATAAGAGACTGTTAACTAAGATAGAAGCCCATGGAATCGAGGGAAAAGTACGGACTTGGTTAGGAAGTTGGCTGAGCGAAAGGCGACAGAGAGTAGGGATAATGGGTAGGTACTCACATTGGCAGGATGTGATTAATGGAGTTCCGCAGGGGCCTCAATTATTCACAATATTTATTAACGACTTAGATGAAGGCATAGAAAGTCTCATATCTAAGTTTGCCGATGACACAAAGATTGGTGGCATTGTAAGCAGTGTAGATGAAAACATAAAATTACAAAGGGATATTGATAGATTAGGTGAATGGGCAAAACTGTGGCAAATGGAATTCAATGTAGATAAATGTGAGGTCATCCACTTTGGATCAAAAAAGGATAGAACAGGGTACTTTCTAAATGGTAAAAAGTTAAAAACAGTGGATGTCCAAAGGGACTTAGGGGTTCAGGTACATAGATCATTGAAGTGTCATGAACAGGTGCAGAAAATAATCAATAAGGCTAATGGAATGCTGGCCTTTATATCTAGAGGACTGGAGTACAAGGGGGCAGAAGTTATGCTGCAGCTATACAAAACCCTGGTTAGACCGCACCTGGAGTACTGTGAGCAGGTCTGGGCACCGCACCTTCGGAAGGACATATTGGCCTTGGAGGGAGTGCAGCGTAGGTTTACTAGAATGACTTCAAGGGTTAAGTTACGAGGAGAGATTACACAAATTGGGGTTGTATTCTCTGGAGTTTAGAAGGTTAAGGGGTGATCTGATCGAAGTTTATAAGATATTAAGGGGAACAGATAGGGTGGATAGAGAGAAACTATTTCCGCTGGTTGGGGATTCTAGGAGTAGGGGGCACAGTCTAAAAATTAGAGCCAGACCTTTCAGGAGTGAGATTAGAAAACATTTCTACACACAAAGGGTGGTAGAAGTTTGGAACTCTCTTCCGCAAACGGCAATTGATACTAGCTCAATTGCTAAATTTAAATCTGAGATAGATAGCTTTTTGGCAACCAAAGGTATTAAGGGATATGGGCCAAAGGCAGGTATATGGAGTTAGATCACAGATCAGCCATGATCTTATCAAATGGCGGAGCAGGCACGAGGGGCTGAATGGCCTACTCCTGTTCCTATGTTTCCTCTACACCTCTCAGTATCCTCCCATTTATTGTGTATTCCCTTGCCTTGTTTGCTCTCCCCAAATGCATTACCTCACACTTCTCCGGATCGAATTCCATTTGCCACTTTTCTGCCCATCTGACCAGTCCATTGATATCTTCCTGCAATCGACAGCTTTCCTCCTCCTGTTGATTTCTGACAGTCTCTCTGTGATTATCTGTTTCTGACTGTCCCTCAGTATCTATTGACCTCAGTGTCCGTGAAATGACCGAACTGCAGACGGACCATCTCCACACTGAATCAAAGGAATCCAATTGTGTTGTTCCAATGGGGGAAATCTACTTGTATTGTGCAGTACATGGTCTTTGCAGTGAAGAAAGGGGCACAGTGGAAATTAATGAGAGCTCGAATATATTGTGTTTGCTGTGAGTTACACCATGTTCAGCGATATGCTCCTCCCAGACAGAGATGTTTCAAAGATCACGCATTATGGGTTAAATGTTGATGTTGGTTTCTCTTCCCTCCGCCCAATCTTCTCCCCCTTGGTGCAGATTCGAGCTGAGGGCTGGTTCTCTCCCTCTCTCAGCCCACACTCTCTCCCCGGTTCTCCATCCCCTTCTCTCCATCTCTCTTCCTTCTCCCTCATCTGCTGCTCCTCCTCCTCCTCCACCTGTCTTGATCTCTCCTCCTCCCATACCTGCCTCCCATCCATCTCTCCTTCAAATCTCTCTTCCACATCTCTTCATTTACCTCCCCCTCCCATCTCCTCCCCCTATGATTCGCCTCCACCAATCGCTCCCCATCTATCCTCCATCTCCCTCCTCCTTCGCATCTCTTCCACCCCCATTCCTCCTCCTGAACCCCCTCTCCTCCTCCTGAACCCCCTCTCCTCCTCCTCCTCCTCCTGAACCCCCTCTCCTCCTCCTCCTCCTGAACCCCCTCTCCTCCTCCTCCTCCTCCTGAACCCCCTCTCCTCCTCCTGAACCCCCTCTCCTCCTCCTGAACCCCCTCTCCTCCCCATTCCTCCTCCTGAACCCCCTCTCTTCCCGTCCCTCCCCTGAACCCCTTCTCTTCCCTGTCCCTACCACTGAACCCCCTCTCCTCCCCCTGAACTCCCTCCCCATTCCTCTTACTGAACCCCCCCCCGAACCCCCTTTTTCTCTCCATTTCTCCCCTTCCCCCCAATTGAACATTTCCCAAAGGCCCTGCTCGCTCTGCGCAGGCGCGACCTCACCATCATGGCGACCGTCTGGTCCCGAGTTCGCGATTAACCGGAAACTCGTCACCGACAGTGCCCCGGAAGCGGTGTGACGTCAGTTGTGTCTGCTCAGAGATGTCCCGAAAATAAACAGAGAGGTGAGGCCGGGGAGAGTGGGGGGAAATAGGGGGAACACCGGGGGGAGGGGGGGGGAAAATAGGGGGAACACCGGGGGGAGGGGGGGGGAAAATAGGGGGAACACCGGGGGGAGGGGGGGGAAAATAGGGGGAACACCGGGGGGAGGGGGGGGGAAAATAGGGGGAACACCGGGGGGAGGGGGGGGGGAAATAGGGGGAACACCGGGGGGAAAGTGGGGGGAACACCGGGGGGTAGGCCGTGGGGAATGGGGGGTGTGGAGGGGCACCGGGGGGAGGGGGGAATACCGGGGAATGGGGATTGGGGGGAGCCCGGGAATGGGGGTTGCACCATCTCAGTCTTAAATGTCCGCCCCCCGGTCCCAGACTCTCCCGTATCGGCCCATTCTACTCAATCTCTCTTCACAGGACAAACCTCCCCAGGGGGCGTGGGGTACATGGTGAGGGGGTGAGGGGTACATGGTGAGGGGGTGAGGGGTACATGGTGTGGGGGTGAGGGGTACATGGTGAGGGGGTGTGGGGTACATGGTGTGGGGGTGAGGGGGTGTGGGGTACATGGTGTGGGGGTGAGGGGGTGTGGGGTACATGGTGAGGGGGCGTGGGGTACATGGTGAGGGGGCGTGGGGGTGAGGGGGTGTGGGGTACATGGTGAGGGGGTGTGGGGTACATGGTGTGGGGGTGAGGGGGCGTGGGGTACATGGTGAGGGGGTGCGGGGTACATGGTGTGGGGGTGAGGGGGTGTGGGGTACATGGTGAGGGGGTGAGGGGGCGTGGGGTACACGGGGAGGGGGTGAGGGGGCATGGGGTACACGGGGAGGGGGTGAGGGGGCGCGGGGTACACGGGGAGGGGACGAGGGGGCGCGGGGTACACGGTGAGGGGACGAGGGGTACACGGGGACAGGGTGAGGGGGCGTGGTGTACACGGGGAGGGGGTGAGGGGGCATGGTGTACACGGGGAGGGGGTGAGGGGGCATGGTGTACACGGGGAGGGGGTGAGGGGGCATGGTGTACACGGGGAGGGGGTGAGGGGACGTGGGGTACACGGGGAGGGGGTGAGGGGACTTGGGGTACACGGGGACAGGGTGAGGGGACGTGGTGTACACGGGGAGGGGGTGAGGGGGCATGGTGTACACGGGGAGGGGGTGAGGGGGCATGGTGTACACGGGGAGGGGGTGAGGGGACGTGGGGTACACGGGGAGGGGGTGAGGGGACTTGGGGTACACGGGGACAGGGTGAGGGGACGTGGTGTACACGGGGAGGGGGTGAGAGGACGTGCCTTGTGGGGCTTTTACTGTTGCTAAAAAAAAAATCCTATAACGCGGAATGAGTGAGTGTCTGAGAGAGAAAAAATACTGTAAGAAACACCAAAATAATCTGAGCACAGAGCAGGTGCTAACATCTCGCAGCCTCCAGCTCTGTGCCTGTGATCAGGAGGGAGGGGGTGTCTGAGAATGTGTCTGTGTGTCAGAGTCTGGAGCTTACTGTCTGGTACAGGACTGCAGACCGATGTACGAGACCAGAGTCCGAGAGAGAGAATGGGGAGTAACCGCTGGACCGTTGGAGGTGGAGAGCAGGTCTGTGAATGGAGAGGGTGCTGCAATGGCAGATGCTCGCTGTATTGGTGTCAGCGTGGTGACTGTGTGATGGGGACAGCAGCCTCTGACTGAAGTCTAATTGCGTTTAACAGGCTAATCTTGTTTAAGGGTCGCTCTCTGTCTGGCTGTAGTAGAGGAAGATGTGGGTTTTTATAAAACGCCTTTCACAGCCTCCGGAATTACTTTCAAAGTGTAGTTGCTGTTGTAATGTAGGAAACACGGCAGCCATTTTGAGCACAGCAAGATCCCACAGACAGCAATGTTACCAATTATCAGATAATCAGGTTTTAGTGATGTTGGTTGAGAGATAAATATTGGCCAGCACCGGGGAGCACTCCCCTGCTCCTCTCTCAATAGTGGCCGTGAGATCTTTTACATCCACCTGGACATACAGATGGGGCCTTGGTTTAACACTCCAGCCAGGATTGGTTAATTGGGCACAAACCATGGGTCAGTATTGACTCCCATTTCAGGTACAGAGTAAAGATCTCTTTACACTGTCCCATCAAACACTCCCAGGGCAGGTACAGCACGGGATAGATACAGAGTAAAGCTCCCTCTACACTGTCCCATCAAACACTCCCAGGGCAGGTACAGCACGGGTTAGATACAGAGTAAAGCTCCCTCTACACTGTCCCATCAAACACTCCCAGGGCAGGTACACTGCACAATTTTTCCAGGGAATTGCTGAGGTTAAGGTTCCCTGTTGCTCTCGAACTCTCTTCCTGTACTGATGCTAAGACGTGAATGGTGCGTCTTTTACTATGAGCCTCCTGCCCGTTGTGTTTTTGTGGATTTGAGCCTCGCTCCAGTTCTGAGATTGTGATGTGTTATTGGAGGTGCTGCTGAAAGGGGCGGGGAGAATGGGACGAAGGGGAGAGCCGACACACGCGTAATGGGCTGAATGGCCTCCAGTGTGATTCTATGAAACGTAGCTGATTGCTGCCGCGAGCTAACTCTTCCCCGTCCCTCTGTTTAGTTTCAGAGTGATCCAGGTGCCATGTCTGGCTCCATCGGTAACCAGACAGACCTGGTCAACGTCAACAGCTGTGTGCCCCCGTCCCTGACCCTGAACCTCCACTCCTCGCACAACGAGCTGCTCAACGCAGACATCAAACGGTCCACTCCGCCCAAGGGACGCAAGAGTTACGCCTCCACTGACCTGCAGGCGGCCATGGGCCTGGGGGATGGGAGTGGAGGTGAGACTCCCAACGCCAAGTGGATGAAAGACGGGGCTAACCAGATGCGGAAGGCGGCAGAAAACGAGAGGCAGGACCAGAACCGGAACCTCACCTCCAAGGCGGGAGAGACAAGGAGCACAGAAAACAAAGAGCAGTCGGAGGCGCTGGACAAGGGTCAGCCAGTGACCCAGGCCACTTCCAGGAGCAAAGGCTTCCTCAGTTACTACATGGGGCTGGAGCTGTCCCTCCCGTCCAGCGTGAGCCCAGACAAGACCGAGCCTCTGGTCATCAACCTGGACCAGGGAGACTTCGAACCGTGCCAGTCGTTCTCGGCCGCTCAGCTCGCCGATAACCACCCAGACTTGGTACAGATAGTGGACGGAGGGCAGCTGGAGGAAGATGGTGGAACGACCGGACTGACCAGCCCTCAGGAGGCTGCCAAGGATGAGCGGAAGAGCTCATGTCTGTTCTTTGGAATGAGGAACACAGCGCCCAGTGACGAGGACTCGAGCTGGACCAGTCTTTCCCAAGGCAGTGCTTCGTGGAGTTCACCTGATGATATCGGTAGGACAAACCTCACCTCCATCTTTATTTGTGGAACCAGAGGGCTGAGAAACCGGGTGAAATTCAGAGTAATTCTCCCTCCCAAATTGTTTTTATTCATTCTCAGGATGCGGGTGTCGTTGGCAAGGCCGATATTTATTGCCCATCCCGAGTTACAATCAATACAACTGGGTACCACTTAACGGCCACTGCAGAGGGCAGTTAAGAGTCAACAACGTTGGTGTGGGGACTGGAGTCACATATAGGCCCAGACCGGGGAAGGACGGCAGGTTTCCTTCCCTAAAGGACATTAATGAACCAGTTGGGTTTTTACGACAATCCGACAGCCTCATGGTCACTTTTACCCAACACCCACGGTGCCGGAGTCTCGGGGTACACCCCACGCCCCCACGGTGCCGGAGTCTCGGGGTACACCCCCCGCCCCCACGGTGCCGGAGTCTCGGGGTACACCCCACGCCCCCACGGTGCCGGAGTCTCGGGGTACACCCCCACGGTGCCGGAGTCTCGGGGTACACCCCCCGCCCCCACGGTGCCGGACTCTCGGGGTACACCCCACGGTGCCGGAGTCTCGGGGTACACCCCCCGCCCCCACGGTGCCGGAGTCTCGGGGTACACCCCCCGCCCCCACGGTGCCGGAGTCTCGGGGTACACCCCCCGCCCCCACGGTGCCGGACTCTCGGGGTACACCCCACGGTGCCGGAGTCTCGGGGTACACCCCCCGCCCCCACGGTGCCGGAGTCTCGGGGTACACCCCACGGTGCCGGAGTCTCGGGGTACACCCCACGGTGCCGGAGTCTCGGGGTACACCCCCCGCCCCCACGGTGCCGGACTCTCGGGGTACACCCCACGGTGCCGGAGTCTCGGGGTACACCCCACGGTGCCGGACTCTCGGGGTACACCCCACGGTGCCGGAGTCTCGGGGTACACCCCACGGTGCCGGACTCTCGGGGTACACCCCACGGTGCCGGAGTCTCGGGGTACACCCCCCGCCCCCACGGTGCCGGAGTCTCGGGGTACACCCCCCGCCCCCACGGTGCCGGACTCTCGGGGTACACCCCCCGCCCCCACGGTGCCGGACTCTCGGGGTACACCCCCGCCCCCACGGTGCCGGAGTCTCGGGGTACACCCCCCGCCCCCACGGTGCCGGAGTCTCGGGGTACACCCCCCGCCCCCACGGTGCCGGAATCGGGGTACACTCCAAATTGCACTGGGACCGAAACCAGATCCGAAGTGGGTCCGATGCTGCAGTAACTGCTCCTGCCACTGGGTGGGGGGAGCGTGCTCTCCATCCACAGCAGCTGGTTCAGGGTTTTAATGTCTGTCTCTGTGGGCCGGCAGTTTCAGGCCCTTTAGTTTGTAGCTGCGACGTGTCGATGTTTTTCACACCGACCTACTTCCATTTTTGATGAGTATTTATGTTTTTTTAATGGCGCTGAACTGCCTGCTGTGATTTAACAGCTGGCCTGTCCGTCCCCTGTATCCCCACCAACCTGCAGGCCACCTACACTGTGTGTTCTTGCTGTCAGTCTGATAACATTCTGCCTCCATTGATGTCCAGTCCTGTCTGTGTTTGCCGAGGTTTGTTCCAGGGATTTACTCCTGCGTACAACTGATTCACAAACAGCTTCTCATCACCTCTCTCCCTATTACTCAACCAAAATGACTTTAACTGTGCTTTACAGCTTGCAAGCCTGAAATTCCATCATTGAATAGAAGGGCATTCAGGGTTGACTGAAAGAATGAAATGTTGGAGAGTTCCACGTCCATTGGATTCATCCTGGGGATGTGGGCGTCGCTGGCAAGGCTGGCATATATTGCCCATTCAGGGAAAGATTATACTTGCCATAGAGGGAGTGCAGCGAAGGTTCACCAGACTGATTCCTGGGATGGCAGGACTGTCGTATGAGGAGAGATTGGGTCGACTCGGCCTGTATTCACTCGAGTTTAGAAGAATGAGAGGGGATCTCATTGAAACATATAAAATTCTGACAGGGCGAGACAGACTGGATTCAGGGAGGATGTTTCCCCTGGCTGGGGGGTCCAGAACGAGGGGTCACAGTCTCAGGATATGGGGAAGGACATTTAGGACTGAGATGAGGAGAAATTTCTTCACTCAGAGGGTGGTGAACCTGTGGAATTCTCTACCACAGAAGGCTTTAGAGGCCAAGTCACTGAATATATTTAAGAAGGAGCTAGATAGATTTCTAGACACAAAAAGCATCAAGGGGTATGGGGAGAGAGTGGGAATATGGTATTGAGATAGAGGATCAGCCATGATCATATAGAATGGTGGAGCAGACTTAAAGGGCCGAATGGCCTACTCCTGCTCCTATTTTCTATGTCTCCATGTTTCCTAGTCGCACTTCAATAATTGCAGTCCGTGTGGTGAAGGTTCTCCCACAGTGCTGTTAGGTCGGGAGTTCCAGGATTTTGACCCAGTGACGATAAAGGGACGGCGATATATTTCCAAGTCATAGGAACAGGAGTAGGCCATTCAGCCCCTCGTGCCTGCTCTGCCATTTGATAAGATCATGGCTGATCTATGATCTAACTCCATATACCTGCCTTTGGCCCATATCCCTTAATACCTTTGGTTGCCAAAAAGCTATCTATCTCAGATTTAAATTTAGCAATTGAGCTAGTATCAATTGCCGTTTGCGGAAGAGAGTTCCAAACTTCTACCACCCTTTGTGTGTAGAAATGTTTTCTAATCTCACTCCTGAAAGGTCTGGCTCTAATTTTTAGACTGTGCCCCCTACTCCTAGAATCCCCAATCAGCGGAAATAGTTTCTCTCTATCCACCCTATCCGTTCCCCTTAATATCTTATAAACTTCGATCAGATCACCCCTTAACCTTCGAAACTCGAGAGAATACAACCCCAATTTGTGTAATCTCTCCTCGTAACTTAACCCTTGAAGTCCAGGTATCATTCTAGTAAACCTACGCTGCACTCCCTCCAAATGCAATTATGTCCTTCCCAAGGTGCGGTGCCCAGAATTGCTCACAGTACTCCAGGTGCGGTCTAACCAGGGTTTTGTATAGCTGCAGCATGACATAAGGACATAAGAAATAGGAGCAGGAGTAGGCCAATCGGCCCCTCGAGCCTGCTCCGCCATTCAATAAGATCATGGCTGATCTGATCCTAACCTCAAATCTAAATTCATGTCCAATTTCCTGCCCGCTCCCCGTAACCCCTAATTCCCTTTACTTCTAGGAAACTGTCTATTTCTGTTTTAAATTTATTTAATGATGTAGCTTCCACAGCTTCCTGGGGCAGCAAATTCCACAGACCTACTACCCTCTGAGTGAAGAAGTTTCTCCTCATCTCAGTTTTGAAAGAGCAGCCCCTTATTCTAAGATTATGCCCCCTAGTTCTAGTTTCACCCATCCTTGGGAACATCCTCACCGCATCCACCCGATCAAGCCTCTTCACAATCTTATATGTTTCAATAAGATCGTCTCTCATTCTTCTGAACTCCAATGAGTAGAGTCCCAATCTACTCAACCTCTCCTCATATGTCCACCCCCTCATCCCTGGGATTAACCGAGTGAACCTTCTTTGTACTGCCTCGAGAGCAAGTATGTCTTTTCTTAAGTATGGACACCAAAACTGTATGCAGTATTCCAGGTGCGGTCTCACCAATACCTTATATAACTGCAGCAATACCTCCCTGTTTTTATATTCTATCCCCCTAGCAATAAAAGCCAACATTCCGTTGGCCTTCTTGATCACCTGCTGCACCTGCATACTAACTTTTTGATCTTCTTGCACTAGGACCCCCAGATCCCTTTGTACTGCAGTACTTTCCAGTTTCTCGCCATTAAGATAATAACTTGCTCTCTGATTTTTCCTGTCAAAGTGCATAACCTCACATTTTCCAATATTGTATTGCATCTGCCAAATCTCCGCCCACTCACCCAGCCTGTCTATATCCCCTTGAAGGTTTTTTATGTCCTCCTCACTCTCTACTTTCCTTCCCATCTTTGTATCATCTGCAAACTTTGATATGTTACACTCGGTCCCCTCCTCCAAATCGTTAATATAGATTGTAAAGAGTTGGGGACCCAGCACCGACCCCTGCGGAACACCACTGGCTACTGGTTGCCAGTCCGAGAATGAACCATTTATCCCAACTCTCTGCTTCCTGTTAGATAACCAATCCTCCACCCATGCCAGAATATTACCCCCAATCCAGTGATTCTTTATCTTGAGCAATAATCTTTTATGTGGCACCTTGTCGAATGCCTTCTGGAAGTCTAAATACACTACGTCCACTGGTTCCCCTTTATCCACCCTGTACGTTATGTCCTCAAAGAACTCAAGCAAATTTGTCAGACATGACTTCCCCTTCATAAAGCCATGCTGACTTTGTCCTATTAAATTATGTTTATCCAAATGTTCCGCTACTGTCTCCTTAATAATAAACTCCAAAATTTTACCCACCACAGATGTTAGGCGAACTGGTCTATAATTTCCAGCCTTCTGCCAACTACCCTTTTTAAATAAGGGTGTTACATCAGCAGTTTTCCAATCTGCCGGGACCTTTGCCGAGTCCAGAGAATTTTGGAAAATTATTACCAAAGCATCCACAATCCCTCCTGCCACTTCCCTCAAGACCCTGGGATGTAAGCCATCAGGTCCAGGGGATTTGTCCGCCTTGAGTCCCATTAATTTACTGAGTACCAATTCCTTAGTGATTTTAATCGTATTTAGCTCCTCGCCCCCTAGAGCCCCCTGTTTGTCCAGTGTTGGGATATTCTTAGTGTCCTCTACCGTAAAGACTGAAACAAAATATTTGTTCAGCATTTTTGCCATCTCCATGTTTCCCACCATTAATTTCCCGGTCTCATCCTCTAAGGGACCTACGTTTGCCTCAGCCACCCTTTTTCTTTTTATATAACTGTAGAAACGCTTGCTATCTGTTTTTATATTTTTTGCTAATTTATTTTCATAATCTATCTTCCCTTTCTTAATCAATCCTATCGTTACTTTTTGCTGTCTTTTGAAGACTTCCCAATCTTCTATCCTCCCACTAAGTTTGGCTACCTTATATGTCCTTGTTTTTAGTCGGATACTATCCTTAATTTCTTTACTTAGCCACGGATGGCTGTCATTTCTTTTACACCCTTTTTTCCTCAGTGGAATATATATTTTTTGAAAGTTGTAAAATAACTCCTTAAATGAACACCACTGCTCATGTACCGTCTTACCCTTTAATCTATTTTCCCAGTCCACTTTAATCAATTCCACTCTCATACCATCATAGTCTCCTTTATTCAAGCTCAGTACGCTTGTTTGAGAACCAACCTTCTCACCCTCTAATTGGATATGGAATGTAACCATGTTATGGTCACTCATTCCAAGGGGATCCTTAACTAGGACATTATTAATTAATCCTGGCTCATTACACAGGACCAGGTCCAAGGTTGCTTGCCCCCTTGTAGGATCAGTTACATACTGCTCAAGAAATCCATCCCTAATACACTCAATAAACTCTTCCTCAAGGCTGCCCTGCCCAATTTGATTGTCCAGTTAATATGATAGTTAAAATCCCCCCATAATTATAGCTGTTCCCTTATTACATGCCCCGACTATTTCCTGATTAATACTTCTTCCAGCAGAGTTGCAACTATTAGGAGGCCTATATACTACGCCCACGCGTGTTTTTTTCCCCTTCTTATTCCTTATCTCTACCCAAACTGTTTCATTGTCCTGATCCTTTATCCCAATATCATTTCTCTGTATTGCAGTGATTCCTTCCTTTATTAACATAGCCACCCCACCTCCCCTTCCTTCCTTCCTGTCCTTCCTGATTGTTAAATAACCTGGCATATTTAATTCCCAGTCGTCGTCACTCTGCAGCCATACGTAGTTATTTGTGCCGTTAACTCGTCCATTTTGTTACGAATGCTATGTGCATTCAGATAAAGAACTTTCAAATATGTTTTGTGACACTTAGTTCCGTTTTTTTCCTTTTTTAACACTTTACCTTTTACTCCATACCTTCTGTCCCTTCCTGACACGCTTTCCTCTGTCTCCCTGCTCAGGTTCCCAACCCCCTGCCACAGCTTTGATGCTGGGTTAATCGCCTTACGCCTTCTAGTTTTTATTTTATCTGTCGTGCCTGAAGTACACTTTCTTTCTGCTGCTCTACGCTTTTCCCTTTCACTTGTTCTTGAACAACTGTTTGTACTATTTGTATTGTAGATTTCCCCTGGGTCTTCCCTTCTCTTGCTGCTCGTAACTTAACCCTTGAAGTCCGGGTATCATTCTAGTAAACCTACGCTGCACTCCCTCCAAGGCCAATATGTCCTTCCGAAGGTGCGGTGTCCAGAACTGCTCACAGTACTCCAGGTGCGGTCTAACCAGGGTTTTGTATAGCTGCAGCATAACTTCTGCCCCCTTGTACTCTAGTCCTCTAGATATAAAGGCCAGCATTCCATTAGCCTTATTGATTATTTTCTGCACCTGTTCATGACACTTCAATGATCTATGTACCTGAACCCCTAAGTCCCTTTGGACATCCACTGTTTTTAACTTTTTACCATTTAGAAAGTACCCTGTTCTATCCTTTTTTGATCCAAAGTGGATGACCTCACATTTGTCTACATTGAATTCCATTTGCCACAGTTTTGCCCATTCACCTAATCTATCAATATCCCTTTGTAATTTTACGTTTTCATCTACACTGCTTACAATGCCACCAATCTTTGTGTCATCGGCAAACTTAGATATGAGACTTTCTATGCCTTCATCTAAGTCGTTAATAAATATTGTGAATAATTGAGGCCCCAAGACAGATCCCTGCGGGACTCCACTAGTCACATCCTGCCAATGTGAGTACCTTCCCATTATCCATACTCTCTGTCACCTTTCGCTCAGCCAACTTCCTAACCAAGTCTGTACTTTTCCCTCGATTCCATGGGCTTCTGTCTTAGCTAACAGTCTCTTATGTGGGACCTTATCAAATGCCTTCTGGAAGTCCATATAAATAACATTCATTGACATTCCCCTGTCCACTACTTTAGTCACCTCTTCAAAAAATTCAATCAGGTTTGTCAGGCACGACCTACCTTTCACAAATCCATGCTGGCTCTCTGATTAACTGAAAATCTCAAGGTGTTCAGTCACCCTATCCTTAATTATAGACTCCAGCATTTTCCCCACGACAGATGTTAGGCTAACTGGTCTATAATTCCCTGGTTTCTCTCTCCTTTCTTAAAAAGCGGAGTGGCATGTACAATTTTCCAATCTAGGGGGACAGTTCCTGAATCTAGAGAACTTTGAAAGATTATAGTTCGGGCATCTGCAATGTGCTCACCTACTTCCTTTAAAACCCTGGGATGGAAACCATCTGGTCCTGGGGATTTGTCACTCTTTAGTGCTGTTATTTTTTTCATTACTGTTGCTTTACTTATGTTAATTTTATCGAGTCCCTGTCCCCGATTCAATATTAGTTTTCTTGGGATTTCCGGCATGCTATCCTCTTTTTCTACTGTAAATACTGATGCAAAGTAATTGTTCAACATGTCCGCCATTTCCCCATTGTCAATGACAGTATCCCCACTTTCAGTTTTTAAGGGGCCAACACTGCTCCTGACCACCCTCTTTTTCCTAATATAACTATAAAAGTTCTTACTATTGGTTTTGATATCCCTTGCGAGTTTCTTTTCATACTCTCTTTTTGTAGCTCTTACTATCTGTTTTGTGGCCCTATGTTGATCTTTGTATCTTTCCCATTCGCCAGGATCTGTGCCATTTTTTGCCTTTTTGTATGCCCTTTCCTTATGTCTTATACTGCCCCTTACCTCTTTAGTTGTCCATGGCTGTTCTTTTTGGCAAGTAGAGTTCTTGCCCCTCAGGGGTATAAACCGATTCTGTATCACGTTAAATGTTTCTTTAAACATTTCCCACTGATCATCATTCCCACTGATCGCCATTCAATAAGATCATGGCTGATCTGATCCTAACCTCAAATCTAAAGAACACAAGAAGTAGGAGCAGGACCCGGCCACTCAGCCCCTGGGCCCTCTCCGCCACCCACAGGGCCTTGACCGATCCGAACTCAGCTTCATGTCCAATTTCCTGCCCGCTCCCCGTAACCCCTCATTCCCTTTACTTCCAGGATGTTCATGCACAGTTAACTAAATCTGGTTCATTACTCATTACTAAATCTAGTATGGTTTGCCCCCTTGTTGCCTCTAGGACATACTGCTGTAGAAAACTATCCCGGACACACTCAAGAAATTCACTACCTTTCTGACAGTTGCTAGTCTGCTTTTCCCAATCGATGTGAAGGTTAAAGTCCCCCATTAAGACCACTATGCCTTTGTTACATGCTTGTCTAATCTCTGCATTTATACAATCTAGCACTTCAGAGCTGCTGCCAGGGCTCCTATACACAACTCCCACAATAGTCTTAGATCCTTTCCTATTTCTCAATTCAACCCATAAGGTCTCTGTTGGCTGCTTACCTCTCGTTATATCCTCCTTTATCATTGAAGTGATTTCATCTCTAATCACTAAGGCTACTCCACCCCCTCTTCCATTTTCCCTATCTCTCCTGTAGACCTTATAACCCGGTATATTTAGTTCCCAATCCTGACCATCCTGCAGCCATGTCTCCGTGATAGCTATCATGTCATACCCTCCAATTTGAATTTGAACCTGTAGTTCATTTAATTTATTCCTTATACTCCGTGCATTTGTATATAGAACTCTTAGTTGGGCCACACACCCTAGCCTGACCTTCAGCTTTGATGCTGGGTTAATCGCCTTACGCCTTCTAGTTTTCACTTTATCTGTAGTGCCTAAAGTACACTTTCTTTCCGCTGCTCTACGCTTTTCCCTTTCACTTGTTCTTGAACAATTGTTTGTACTATTTGTATTGTAGATTTCCCCTGGGTCTTCCCCTCTCTTGCTGCTCTCGACTTTACTCCCTTCTGACTCCCCGCTAAGGTTCCCATCCCCCTGCCACTCGAGTTTAAACCTTCCCCAACAGCACTGGCAAACACCCCCACGAGGACATTGGTCCCGGTCCTGCTCGGGTGTAACCCGTCCCGCTTGTACAGGTCCCACCTTCCCCAGAACCGGTCCCAATATCCCAGAAATCTAAATCCCTCCCTCCTACACCATCCCTGCAGCCACGCATTCATCCTGTCTATTCTCCTGTTCCTATACTCACTGGCATGTGGCACTGGTAGTAATCCTGAGATCACTACCTTTGAAGTCCTGCTTTTTAATTTATCTCCTAACTCCTTAAATTCACCTTGCAGGACCTCATCCCTTTTTTTAACGTATGTCGTTGGTACCAATATGGACCACGACTACTGGCTGTTCACCCTCCCACTCCAGAATGTCCTGCAGCCGCTCCGTGACATCCTTGACCCTAGCACCAGGGAGGCAACATACCATCCTGGAGTCACGTTTGCAGCCGCAGAAATGCCTATCTGTTCCCCTTACAGATGACGAAGGAGATAATCTCCGAAAGCTTGTGATTTTAAAATAAATTTGTTGGACTATAACCTGGTGTTGTAAGATTCCTTACAAACATTCAAGAAGCATTTGGATGAGCACTTGAAATGCCATAGCATACAAGGCTACGAACCAAATGCTGGAATATGGGATTAGATTAGACTGGGCTTGATGGCCGGCGCGGACACGATGGGCCGAAGGGCCTCTATCCGTGCTGTATAACTCTATGACTCTATGAGACCAAAACTGCACAGTCTCGGCGCTGCCTGTTGTTCGAGGTGCCAGTCTCAGCACTGCCTGTTGTTCGAGGTGCCAGTCTCAGCACTGCCTGTTGTTCGAGGTGCCAGTCTCAGCACTGCCTGTTGTTCGAGGTGCCAGTCTCAGCACTGCCTGTTGTTCGAGGTGCCAGACTCGGCGCTGCCTGTTGTTCGAGGTGTCAGACTCGGCGCTGCCTGTTGTTCGAGGTGCCAGACTCGGCGCTGCCTGTTGTTCGAGGTGCCAGACTCGGCGCTGCCTGTTGTTCGAGGTGTCAGACTCGGCGCTGCCTGTTGTTCGAGGTGTCAGACTCGGCGCTGCCTGTTGTTCGAGGTGTCAGACTCGGCGCTGCCTGTTGTTCAAGGTGCCAGTCTCAGCGCTGCCTGTTGTTCGAGGTGTCAGACTCGGCGCTGCCTGTTGTTCGAGGTGTCAGACTCGGCGCTGCCTGTTGTTCGAGGTGTCAGACTCGGCGCTGCCTGTTGTTCGAGGTGTCAGACTCGGCGCTGCCTGTTGTTCAAGGTGCCAGTCTCAGCGCTGCCTGTTGTTCGAGGTGTCAGACTCGGCGCTGCCTGTTGTTCGAGGTGCCAGACTCGGCGCTGCCTGTTGTTCGAGGTGCCAGACTCGGCGCTGCCTGTTGTTCGAGGTGCCAGACTCGGCGCTGCCTGTTGTTCGAGGTGCCAGTCTCAGCACTGCCTGTTGTTCGAGGTGCCAGTCTCGGCGCTGCCTGTTGTTCGAGGTGTCAGTCTCAGCGCTGCCTGTTGTTCGAGGTGTCAGACTCGGCGCTGCCTGTTGTTCGAGGTGTCAGACTCGGCGCTGCCTGTTGTTCGAGGTGCCAGTCTCGGCGCTGCCTGTTGTTCGAGGTGTCAGACTCGGCGCTGCCTGTTGTTCGCGGCCAGTGTCCGTATCGTGTGAGGTTCGAGGGGTGAAGTGCTGGACGGGGCAGGTTTGGTCGTGGAGCCGGCAGCAGGAGATGGAGAGTGGGGGTGGGTCTGGGTCTGTCGGTAACCATATCCCTGGGGGGGTGGGGGTGTCTGTGACCGTCTCCCGGTGGGGGGGGGGGGTTGGGGGGAGTCTGTGACCGTCTCCCGGTGGGGGGGGGGGGTTGGGGGGAGTCTGTGACCGTCTCCCGGTGGGGGGGGGGGGTTGGGGGGAGTCTGTGACCGTCTCCCGGTGGGGGGGGGGGGTTGGGGGGAGTCTGTGACCGTCTCCCGGTGGGGGGGGGGGTTGGGGGGTGTCTGTGACCGTCTCCCGGTGGGGGGGGGGGGTTGGGGGGAGTCTGTGACCGTCTCCCGGTGGGGGGGGGGGTTGGGGGGAGTCTGTGACCGTCTCCCGGTGGGGGGGGGGGTTGGGGGGAGTCTGTGACCGTCTCCCAGGGGGGGGGGGGGGTTGGGGGGAGTCTGTGACCGTCTCCCGGGGGGGTGGGGGGAGTCTGTGACCGTCTCCCGGGGGGGTGGGGGGAGTCTGTGACCGTCTCCCGGGGGGGTGGGGGGAGTCTGTGACCATCTCCCGGGGGGTGGGGGGAGATCCGGTTTAGGAGGCTTATTCCCCGAAGTGTTTGATGAATTGATTGGTTAGCTGCTGTGATCAGTAATGACAGGCAGGCTCACAACAGCCTATTGAGTGCTGCGGGGCAGGTCTGGGGATGAATCGACAGTCAGTATAATGTACACTATGGATTACTTCCTGGCCATCGTTCTGCAGGATCACTACCCAGGTACAGAGCAAAGTCCGGGTGTGACCAGCACATCCTCGGACCCTCGGGCTCACTGACCACTGCCTCGGGCTGAGGTGCTATTGAGTTTTTAAGGGGGAAATGTCTGGATTTGATTTTGTCTGAAGGAAGCAGCCCTGAACGGTCGGTCTTTCTGCAGCCCGAGCCATTCCAGGGTCCAGCTTAACACACACATCATCCCGTTCTGTTCCAGTATATCAGAACTCTGGTGTTAGTGCAAAGAGCAGACTGCAGCGCATTCCGGGAATGAAACTGGAATATCGCACAGACTGTGGAGTCTTTAGACGCTGGGGGTGAGAGGGTCACTCCCTCACTGGTGGACCGGCCTGAGTTTGTGTCTCTGAGGGTGGGCTGGCAGGAGTTGCTGGAAGTGGGGCCGGGAGCAGGACCGAGGGACATGGTGTCCGAACCCAGCTCCCTTAACACAAGGGGGAAAGAATCAGGAGCTGTGCCCATTTAGGTCAAGTTTAATTGGTGTATACTGGGTGGGTACAGGGGGTGGGGGGTGGAGAGGAGCAGGGGGCAGGGGGGGCAGGAGTGGGGGGGTTGGGGATGAGTGGGCGGGTGGGGAGTTGGGGGGGGTGGGGTCAGGGGCTTTGGTAACTCCGGACCCAGTGGCAGGTGCTGAAATTTCCTGGGCAGGTTGGGCCCTACTGCACATTTGATGCCCTCCTACTGACCCCAGGGGGTGTTTCCGGGGTCCTTGTTTTTCAAATTCATTCTGGGATTGTGGGCGTCACTGGCAAGTCCGTCGTTTATGGCCCATCCCCAGTTACCCTGAGAGGGTGGGGGTGAGCCGCCGCCTTGAACCGCTGGGATCGAGTTTGATACAAACTGAGGGGTTTGCTGGGTCACTGCAGAGGCATCCAGGTTGTGTGGGACTGTGGACATGGTGGACATGGGGAGCCTGGTGCCGGGGTCCGGTGAGCTGAGAAAGATTCTGTGTCTTCCGGGAGAAAAGAATGTGCGAAAAATCGAGGTAACGTTCGAGCAGGAATTTAACGGGCAAGCCCTGTGCCCCGTGCCTCGCGCCCCTGTCTCCCCCCCCCGGGGCCCCCTGCCTCGTGTGCCCCCCCACCGGGCCCCCTGCCTCGTGTGGCCCCCCCCCCCCCCCCGGGCCCCCTGTCCCCCCCCCCCCTCGGGCCCCCTGCCTCGCGTGCCCCCCCCCCCCCGGCCCGCGCCCCCCCCGCCCCCCCCCCCCCCCCCCCCCCCCCCCCCCCCCCCCCCCCCCCCAGGCCCCCTGCCTCGCGCGCCCTCCCCGGGCCCCCTGCCTCGCGCGCCCTCCCCGGGCCCCCTGCCTCGCGCGCCCTCCCCGGGCCCCCTGCCTCGCGCGCCCTCCCCGGGCCCCCTGCCTCGCGCGCCCTCCCCGGGCCCCCTGCCTCGCGCGCCCTCCCCGGGCCCCCTGCCTCGCGCGCCCTCCCCGGGCCCCCTGCCTCGCGCGCCCTCCCCGGGCCCCCTGCCTCGCGCGCCCTCCCCGGGCCCCCGCCTCGCGCGCCCCTCCCCGGGCCCCCCCGCCTCGCGCGCCCTCCCCGGGCCCCCCGCCTCACGCGCCCTCCCCAGGGCCCCCCGCCTCGCGCGCCCTCCCCGGGCCCCCCGCCTCGCGCGCCCTCCCCGGGCCCCCCGCCTCGCGCGCCCTCCCCGGGCCCCCCGCCTCGCGCGCCCTCCCCCGGGCCCCCCCGCCTCGCGCGCCCTCCCCAGGGCCCCCCGCCTCGCGCGCCCTCCCCGGGCCCCCCGCCTCGCGCGCCCTCCCCAGGGCCCCCCGCCTCGCGCGCCCTCCCCAGGGCCCCCCGCCTCGCGCGCCCTCCCCAGGGCCCCCCGCCTCGCGTGCCCTCCCCGGGCCCCCCGCCTCGCGCGCCCTCCCCAGGGCCCCCCCGCCTCACGCGCCCATCCCCGGGCCCCCCGCCTCGCGCGCCCTCCCCAGGGCCCCCCCGCCTCGCGCGCCCTCCCCAGGGCCCCCCGCCTCGCGCGCCCTCCCCAGGGCCCCCCGCCTCGCGCGCCCTCACCCAGGGCCCCCCGCCTCGCGCGCCCTCCCCAGGGCCCCCCGCCTCGCGCGCCCTCCCCAGGGCCCCCCGCCTCGCGCGCCCTCCCCAGGGCCCCCCGCCTCGCGCGCCCTCCCCAGGGCCCCCCGCCTCGCGCGCCCCTCCCCAGGGCCCCCCCGCCTCCGCGCGCCCTCCCCAGGGCCCCCCGCCTCGCGCGCCCTCCCCAGGGCCCCCCGCCTCGCGCGCCCTCCCCAGGGCCCCCCGCCTCGCGCGCCCTCCCCAGGGCCCCCCTGCGCCCCCCCTCCCCCCTCCCCAGGGCCCCCCGCCTCGCGCGCCCTCCCCCAGGGCCCCCTGCCTCACGCGCCCTCCTCCCCCACCGTGCCCCCTCCAGTGCTGCTTGATGTGGTTATAAGTCTGATGCCAGCTGGCGACACATGTGGCCCAGACCAGGCCAGAGTGCTCACCGTGGTGTTTAATGGAGGCTCCGTGTCCGTCATTGCCGATATTTTTAGTAACCATCAGTTTGGTTGTCTGTAATTTCACATCCAGTTTAAGAAAGAATCCGGTGACAGGGCCCTGGGGTGGGCCGGGTTCCACACCTCCTGGTTTTTGTGCGATACGTCTGGGAAATAGGTTTTCTTTTTAACGACCAACTGCATCATCATCAACTCTGGTTTCAGTTTTAGTCCAAGTTGCTGTCGAAGGTTCCTGCCTTTCACCCCCAGATCCCAGAGTGCTGTTACCAGCTGGGAAATGGGCCTCAATCCAGGCATTAACTTTACACCGAGACCTGGTGCCTGGGCCCTGCTCTGAGTTTTGTTGGATTAAAGCCAGGGAATTACACAGGAAGGACCGAGGCTCTACCCTCCGCCTCCGCCAGGTTCTGCTGCAGACTCGCTGCAGGGCTCGAGAGACTTTTGGCGACTGAATGGCGAGGAAAGTGGCTGGCTCGGGTGTGTATTTATTGGGGTGCACTGGGGTACCCTGACCCGTGGGGATCTTTATTGGGGTGCCCTGGCTCGGGTGTGTATTTATTGGGGTGCACTGGGGTACCCTGACCCGTCGGGATCTTAATGGGGGTGCCCTGGCCTGGGGGTGTATTTATTGGGGTGCCCTGGCCTGGGGGCATGTGTATTGGGGTGCAATGGCTTGGTGGGGTGTTTATTGGGGTGCCCCGCGGGGGGGGGTTTATTGGGGTGCCCCGGGGGGGTGTTTATTGGGGTGCCCCGGGGGGGGTGTTTATTGGGGTGCCCCGGGGGGTGTTTATTGGGGTGCCCCGGGGGGGTGTTTATTGGGGTGCCCCGGGGGGGTGTTTATTGGGGTGCCCCGGGGGGGTGTTTATTGGGGTGCCCCGGGGGGTGTTTATTGGGGTGCCCCGGGGGGTGTTTATTGGGGTGCCCCGGGGGGGGGTGTTTATTGGGGTGCCCCGGGGGGGTGTTTATTGGGGTGCCCCGGGGGGGGTTTATTGGGGTGCCCCCGGGGGGTGTTTATTGGGGTGCCCCGGGGGGTGTTTATTGGGGTGCCCCGGGGGGTGTTTATTGGGGTGCCCCCGGGGGGTGTTTATTGGGGTGCCCCGGGGGGTGTTTATTGGGGTGCCCCGGGGGGGGGTGTTTATTGGGGTGCCCCGGGTGGGTGTTTATTGGGGTGCCCCGGGTGGGTGTTTATTGGGGTGCCCCGGGGGGGTGTTTATTGGGGTGCCCCGGGGGGGTGTTTATTGGGGTGCCCCGGGGGGGTGTTTATTGGGGTGCCCCGGGGGGTGTTTATTGGGGTGCCCCGGGGGGGTGTTTATTGGGGTGCCCTGGGGGGTGTTTATTGGGGTGCCCCGGGGGGGGTGTTTATTGGGGTGCCCCGGGGGGTGTTTATTGGGGTGCCCCCGGGGGGTGTTTATTGGGGTGCCCCGGGGGGTGTTTATTGGGGTGCCCCAGGGGGGTGTTTATTGGGGTGCCCCGGGGGGGTGTTTATTGGGGTGCCCCGGGGGGTGTTTATTGGGGTACCCCGGGGGGGTGTTTATTGGGGTGCCCCGGGGGGGGGGTGTTTATTGGGGTGCCCCGGGGGGGGTGTTTATTGGGGTGCCCCGGGGGGGGTTTATTGGGGTGCCCCCGGGGGGTGTTTATTGGGGTGCCCCGGGGGGTGTTTATTGGGGTGCCCCCGGGGGTGTTTATTGGGGTGCCCCGTGGGGTGTTTATTGGGGTGCCCCGGGGGGGGTGTTTATTGGGGTGCCCCGGGTGGGTGTTTATTGGGGTGCCCCGGGGGGGTGTTTATTGGGGTGCCCCGGGGGGGTGTTTATTGGGGTGCCCCGGGGGGTGTTTATTGGGGTGCCCCGGGGGGGTGTTTATTGGGGTGCCCTGGGGGGTGTTTATTGGGGTGCCCCGGGGGGGGGTGTTTATTGGGGTGCCCCGGGGGGTGTTTATTGGGGTGCCCCCGGGGGGTGTTTATTGGGGTGCCCCGGGGGGGTGTTTATTGGGGTGCCCCAGGGGGGTGTTTATTGGGGTGCCCCCGGGGGGTGTTTATTGGGGTGCCCCGGGGGGGTGTTTATTGGGGTGCCCCGGGGGGGTGTTTATTGGGGTGCCCCAGGGGGGTGTTTATTGGGTGCTTATTGCTGAGTTGGTTTAAATTCTGAGACTGATTTGAAGGTCCCCTGAGCCCACGGGACTGATTCACTTACAGATACGATGAGGAGCTGCCCCCCTCCCCCTGTGATTACAGTCACAGAATAAAATAGCAAAACATCGTCCTCTCTTTGGCCGAATGAACCCTAATCTTACATTTCCGGCCCCGATAGTGCTAACTCTCACTGGGATACACTTCTACGGGCACTTGCTCATTTTGCCTGATCTATGTGTCCATTCTTTACGTGTGTTGTTGAATTGTGATTATTGAAAGGATATTTAACCATGTGGGGCATCATAGCAACTCCAGTCTTGCCTTCAATTGGCTGCTGTACCATCCAGTGATCAGGAACTCAGGAAAGTTCCTGAGTGAGCAGGGTCAGGAATCGACACTCTGTCCCCCCACCCAGGGGTGCTGAGGCCAATTGTAATTTATTTAGTTAGAATCATCCATCACAGGAGGAGGCCTTTCGGCCCATCGTGCCTGTGCCAGCCCTTTGAAAGAGCTGTCCAATTCGTCTCATTCACTTGCTCTTTCCCCATAGCCCTGCAAATTTTTCCCTTCAAGTATTTATCCAATTCCCTTTTGAAAATTATTATTGAATCTGCTTCCACCGCCCTTTCAGGCAGCGCATTCCAGATCAGAACAACTCGCTGCGTAAAAAAAATGTTTCCTCATCTCCCCTCTGGCTCTTTTGCCGATCACCTTAAATCCGTGTCCTCTGGTTACCGACCCTCCTGCCACTGGAAACAGTTTCTCCTTATTTACTCTATCAAAACCCCTCATGATTTTGAACCCCTCGATCAAATCTCCCCTTAACCATCTCTGTTCTAAGGAGAACAACCCCAGCTTCTCCAGTCTTTCCACATAATTGAAGTCCCTCATCCTTGGAATCATTCCAGTAAATCTCCTCTGCACCCTCTCTAAGGCCTTCACATCCTTCCTAAAGTGCGGTGCCCAGAATTGGACACAATACTCCAGCTCAGGCCGATCCACTGATTTATAAAGGTTTAGCATAACTTCCTTGCTTTTGTACTCTGTGCCTCTATTAGGATAGTTTTTTAACAACCTTCTTAACTTGTTATTATTAATGAGTTATTTTTATTTATTTTTCAGATCCTATCTGGAATCGGAATTCGTTTGAGACTGATGCAGACTTGCCTGCCGGCTGGATGAGGGTGCGAGACACCTCGGGCACCTATTATTGGCACATTCCCACAGGGACAACACAGTGGGAACCACCCCCTCCTGCCTGCGACCAGGACCAGGGCTCTCGCAGACCCTCCGCCATGTCCCAGAGCACCACTCCCTCGGAGGAGCAGCAGGTAAATGCAGAGGAGGGTCAATGGTTAGGGTGCTTGGAGCAGGGCTCTGGCGGTGTCGACCTAGGGGGCAGTGCATTGGAGTGAGGGGATCGGACAGACAGAAACACTGTGAAATGCAACTTGAAATGTTAGGGTGGTTCAGCCTCGAGTAGAGACAACCCAGAGAGGCCAAGAGGGGATTAAAAAAAGGGACTTAACGGGATTGAGGAAGGGAGCTGTGAACAAGGTAGGTGGGGTTGAGGGATATGGTGGGTAGATGGGATTGAGGGATATGGTGAGAAGGTGGGTAGGTGGGATAGAGGGATAGAAACATAGAAAATAGGAGCAAGAGTAGGCCATTCGGCCCCTCGGGCCTGCTCCGCCATTCAAAATGATCATGGCTGATCGTCTAACTCAGTACCCTGTTCCCGCTTTTCCCCCATATCCCTTGATCCCTTTAGCATTAAGAAATATATCAATCTCCTTCTTGAATATATCTAATGACTTGGCCTCCACTGCCTTCTGTGGTAGAGAATTCCACAGGTTCACCACCCTCTGAATGAAGAAATTTCTCCTCATCTCGGTTCTAAATGGCATACCCCGTATCCTGAGACTGTGACCCCTGGTTCTGGACTCCCCAGCCATCGGGAACATCCTCCCTGCATCTAGTCTGTATAGTCCTGTCCTGAGATCACCTCTCATTCCTCTAAACTCTAAACTCTAGTGAATATAGGCCGAGTCGACCCAATCTCTCCTCATACGTCAGTCCTGCCATCCCAGGAATCAGTCTGGTAAACCTTCGTTGCACTCCCTCCATGGCAAGGACATCCTTCCTCAGATAAGGAGACTCACACAATACTCCAGATGTGGTCTCACCAAGGCCCTCTATAACTGCAGTAAGACATCCCTGCTCCTGTACTCAAATCCTCTTGCAATGAAGGCCAACATACCATTCGCCTTCCTAACTGCTTGCTGCACCTGAATGCTCACTTTCAGCGACTGGTGTACAAGGACACCCAGGTCTCGTTGCACCTCCCCTTTTCCCAATCTATCACCATTCAGATAATCTGCCATTTCTGTTTTTACAACCAAAGTGGATAACCTCACATTTATCCACGTTATACTGCATCTGTCATGTTCTTGCCCACTCACCCAACTTGTCTAAATCACATTGGAGCCTCTTTGCATCCTCCTCACAGCTCACATTCCACCCCAGCTTTGTGTCGTCTGCGGACTTGGAAATGTTACATTTAGTTCCCTCATCCAAATCATTGATATATATTGTGAATAGCTGGGGCCCAAGCACTGATCCCTGCGGTACCCCACTAGTCACAGCCTGCCACCCGGAAAAAGACCCGTTTATTCCTACTCTCTGTTTCCTGTCTGTCAACCAATTCTCAATCCATGCCAGTATATTCCCCCCAATCCCATGTGCTTTAATTTTGCACACTAACTTCTTGTGTGGGACCTTATCAAAAGCCTTCTGAAAATCCAAGTACACCACATCCACTGGTTCTCCCCTATCTATTCTACTAGTTACCTCCTCAAAAAACTCCAGTAGATTTGTTAAGCGTGATTTCCCTCTCTTAAACCCATGCTGACTTTGTCAAATCTCATTAATGCCCTCCAAGTGTTCTGTTATCACATCCTTTATAATAGACTCTAGCATTTTCCCCACTACTGATGTTAGGCTAACTGATCTGTAATTCCCTGTCTTTTCTCTCCCTCCTTTTTTAAATAATGGGGTGACATTTGCCACCCTCCAATCTGTAGGAACTATTCCAGAGTCTATAGAATTTTGGAAGATGATCACCAATGCATCCACTATTTCCAGGGCCACTTCCTTTAGTACTCTGGGATGTAGATTATCAGGCCCTGGGGATTTGTCAGCCTTTCGCCCCATTAATTTCCCTGAGCACTATTTTTTACTAATACTGATTTCCTTCAGTTCCTCCCTCTCACTAGACCCTTGGTTCCCTAACATTTCTGGGAGGTTATTTGTGTCCTCCTTTGTGAAGAGTGAACCGAAGTATGTGTTTAATTGTTCTGCCATTTCTTTGTTCCCCATTATAATTTCCCCCATTTCTGACTGTAAGGGACCTACATTTGTCGTCTTTAAACTTTTTCTCTTGACATATTTATAGAAGCTTTTACAGTCAGTTTTTATGTTCCCTGCTAGTTTACTCTCATACTCTATTTTTCCCCTCTTAATCAATCTCTTTGTCCTCCTTTGCTGAATTCTGAACTGCTCCCAATCCTCAGGCTTGCCACTTTTTCTGGCAATTTTATATGTCTCCTCTTTGGATCTAATACTATCCCTAATTTCTTTTGTAAGCCACGGTTGAGCCACCTTTCCTGTTTTATTTTTGCGCCAGACAGGAATGAATAATTGTTGTAATTCCTGCACACATTCTTTAAATATTAGCCATTGCCTATCCACCATCATCCCTTTTAGTAAAGTTCCCCAATCTATCATCGCCAACTCACACCTCATACTTTCGTAATTTCCTTTGTTTAGGTTCAAGACCCTAGTTTCGGATTCGACTACTTCACTCTCCATCTTAATGAGGAATTCTATCATGTTATGGTCGCTCTTCCCTAAGGGACCCTGCACAATAAGTGAATCCACCCGCAGCTACAGCTCCGAAATGCGGTTAGCCAGTAGCTGCAGCTGGACACACTTCCTGCACACATGGTCACCAGGGACGCCTGTAGTGTCCATGACTTCCCACATAGTGCAGGAGGAGCATATCACGGGTGCGAGCTCTGCTGCCATGACTTGCCTTAGATTTACACTACGTTCACCTCTTGGACTCTCCTCCCGCCCGCGGGCTCTCCTTTTACATCACGCTCACCTCTTGGACTCTCAGATATGAGGAGAAGGTGGGTAGTGGGATTGAGGGATATGGTGGGAAGATGGGTAGGTGGTTAAAACTTGAAGAAATTGCTGTGCGAATAACTTATTTCTTTCCTATTTACCCTCCCTCCATTTTCCCCGTGTGCCTGCGTCTCCCCGTGTGCCTGCGTCTCCCCGTGTGCCTGCGTCTCCCCGTGTGCCTGCGTCTCCCCATTGTCCCCGTCACTCCCTTTGCCCGCTGACCATTCCGATTTTTTTCCAGCTCACTTGGACTGGTTTGGCTGTGAGTGAGAAGTGTGATGATGCTGACATTTGGAAGGCAAGTTGTCGTTTATTTAAAGTCTGTTGATTCTTTAACTTTTGTGGTTTACAAGTTGACCACAGAAATGAATTTTTAGAAGAAAATGGTGTTGGCGTGCAGATCAGTCATGATCCAATAGAAGGGCGGAACAGGCCCGAGGGGCTGAATGGCCTCCCTCCTGTTCCGAAGCAGGTTCTTTATTAAATCCAAGACATAGTGGAGTAATGAGGCTCCTCGCATGTGTGCAAACCAGGCGATGTTCCCCCTCCCCCTGCACATTGATTGATTGGATTGGGTTCTGCCCACCTCTCCCCTCCCTCTCTAAATCCCAGGATTACCCCATGAGAGGTGGGAGTGGGACTGGAGCACGGATCTACTCGCCGCTCAGTGCCAGGTGCTGTGCGTCGGTCCGTCAGAGCTGTAACGGGATCCGGACACCGACTTATCCATATGGTAAAAACCATCCACTACTCGGAGATACAAAGGTGATCATCGCGAGTGCTCATCAGGGCTCCAGGTACGAGCAGCTCTGCTCAAATAATACCTGCTCAGGGCAGGAAAAGAAAGACTCCCATTTCTACAGCGCCTTTTGCAACCCCAGGACGTCCCAAAGCGCTTTACAATTAAGTACTTTTGAAGTGTAGTCACTGTTGTAATGTAGGAAACACGGCAGCCAATTTGTGCACAGCGAGATCCCACAAACAGTAAGGTGATAAATGACCAAATAATCTGTTTTAGTGATGCTGGTTCAGAGATAAATATTGGCCAGGACACCAGGGAGAACTCCCTGCTCTTCAAAATAGTGGCCGTGGGATCTTTTACATCCACCTGAGAGGGCAGATGGGGCCTCAGTTTAATATCTCATCTGAAAGACGCACCTCTAGACAGTGCAGCGCTCCCTCAGTATTGACCCTCCGATAGTGCAGCACTCCCTCAGTACCGCCCCTCCGACAGTGCAGCGCTCCCTCGGTACCGACCCTCCGACAGTGCAGCGCTCCCTCGGTACCGACCCTCCGACAGTGCAGCGCTCCCTCAGTACTGACCCTCCGACAGTGCAGCGCTCCCTCAGTACTGACCCTCCGACAGTGCAGCGCTCCCTCGGTACCGCCCCTCCGACAGTGCGGCGCTCCCTCAGTACCGCCCCTCCGACAGTGCGGCGCTCCCTCAGTACCGCCCCTCCGACAGTGCGGCGCTCCCTCAGTACTGACCCTCCGACAGTGCGGCGCTCCCTCAGTACTGACCCTCCGACAGTGCGGCGCTCCCTCAGTACCGCCCCTCCGACAGTGCGGCGCTCCCTCAGTACCGCCCCTCCGACAGTGCAGCGCTCCCTCGGTACCGCCCCTCCGACAGTGCGGCGCTCCCTCAGTACCGCCCCTCCGACAGTGCGGCGCTCCCTCAGTACCGACCCTCCGACAGTGCGGCGCTCCCTCAGTACCGCCCCTCCGACAGTGCGGCGCTCCCTCAGTACCGCCCCTCCGACAGTGCGGCGCTCCCTCAGTACCGCCCCTCCGACAGTGCGGCGCTCCCTCAGTACCGCCCCTCCGACAGTGCGGCGCTCCCTCAGTACCGCCCCTCCGACAGTGCCGCCCTAGAGTTTGTGCTCCAGTCTCTGGAGTGCGACTTGAACCCAGGACCTTCTGACTCGGGCTGCCCACTGAGCCACGGCTGACACCTTAAGGTATGAGCTGCTCGGCTCAAACACCTGCTCAGGGCAGGAGCGAAAAAATACATAAATCCCACCTTTAAAACTGTTAATGCTGGGACTAATATTGATGACTTGGGTTGGCAGTGTTCACACAGTAATTATCTGTGTCTCTTGGGACGGAGAATCTAACTATCTGTATTCAATCTTCCGAATGGGCTGGGAACTAAATCCAGAGAAAGTGCATTAAGGAGCTCCTCATGGTGCATTAACTAGTGAGGAAGGTGTGCTGAGCAAGATTGGTAACTCCTGACTGACTCAGTAATATTGCGACAGGATGGTAATAATTATCACGCTGGTTTGTTACTGACACTCGGGTAATAATTAGCAAGAATATATCACCCGTTCCTACAAAATCCTGGAACTCCCTTCCTAACAGCACTGTGGGAGAACCTTCACCACACGGACTGCAGCGGTTCAAGAAGGCGGCTCACCACCACCTTCTCAAGGGCAATTAGGGATGGGCAATAAATGCCAGCGACGCCCACATCCCGAGAATGAATTAAAAAATATAAGTTCCCCTTCCCCTCCGCGCCCACCCCACAGTAGCTGAGCGAATTAACGGCATGTCCCGGGATTGTCTCTTCTCCCCAAAGGTGCTGACCCCTCTTGGGGTACAGTTCCATTCAGGCATGGAGTAGTGTGTCCTCAGATGGCCAATCTGAGCAGGGACAGTAAGTGGGACATTGTAGCCCTGGGTAGGGAGGAGGTGAATCAGCCGGGGTTCTTACCCATGAACTGTTGAGCTGGTGATGTGGTGGGGTGAAGGGGGAAGGCAGGGAGTCAGAGCTCCAACAGACAGGGACAGTGAACCGTCAGTAGTGAGCCCACACCCATGCTCTGCCAGTGTCGGCCACCCTCCTGCGGAGACGTGAGGGGGTGGTGAAGACTGGACGAAGGCTCAGCTGTGATGCCTCCAGGAGTTGAATATCCCTCAGATACTATCCAGGGAAGCCAAATGGAACTGTACGCCAAGAGGAGTCAGCGCCTTTGGGGAGGAGAGACAATCCCGGGATAAGCTGCAGTGTTGATGCCGGGCAGGTTCTGATCGGAGAGGATTTGTTCCGGCAAACTCACTTTATTTATTTGCTGATGATACAAAGATAGGTGGAAAAGCAAGTTGCGGTGAGGACACAAAGTGTCTGCAAAGGAATATTGACAGGTTAAGTGAATGGGCAAAAATGTGGCAGATGGAATATAATGTGGGAAAATATGAAGTCATCCACTTTGGGAGGAAAAATAAAAAAGCAAAATATTATTTGAATGGAGAAATACTACAAAATGCTGTGGCACAGAGGGATCTGGGTGTCCTCGTACATGAAACATACAGGTGCAGCAGGTAAGCCGGAAGGCAAACAGAATATTGGCCTTTATTTCTAGGAGGATGGAGTATAAAAGCAGGGAAGTCATGCTCCAACTGTACAGGGTACTGGTGAGACCACACCTGGAGTACTGCGTACAGTTCTGGTGCCCTTATTTAAGGAAGGACATACTTGCATTGGAGGCAGTTCAGAGAAGGTTCACTAGGTTGATTGCGGGTATGGAAGGGTTGTCTTATGAGGAAAGATTGAACAGGTTGGGTCTATACTCATTGGAGTTTAGAAGAATGAGAGGAGATCTTATTGAAACGTACAAGATTCTGAGGGGACTCGATAGGGTAGATGCTGAGAGGATGTTACCCCTCATGGGGGAATCTAAAACTAGGGGCACAGTCTCAATAAGGGGTCGCCCGTTTAAGACGGAAATGAGAAGGAATTTCTTCTCCCAGAGGGTCGTGAATCTTTGGAATTCTTTGCCCCAAAAAGCTGCGGAGGCTGAGTCATTGAATACATTCAAGGCTGAGTTAGACAAATTTTTGATCAGCAAGAGAGTCAAAGGATATGGGGAAAGTGGAGTTGAGGTAAAAATCAGATCAGCCATGATCTCATTAAATGGCGGAGCAGGCTCGAGGGGCCGAACGGCCTACTCCTGCTCCTATCTCTTACTGTCTTATGGTTATGGTCTTATTTCAACATATGTCAGAGTTCAGTTAGAGACTCTGGTGAAGTGAACTGAACAGTAAAATAAATACGATTTGAGTTAAGCAACCGTGCAGCATTCATGGTAATAAGCAACCGTGAGTAATCGGGATAGAATCCCCAATATTGTCAGATTTGGGTTTAAATTACTTTATTTGCGCAATAAGTTGCCAGGGGAGAGACATGAAGAGAGTAATATAAACTGGATTGATACAAGGCTTATGGGGAGAGAGCGGGGCAGTGGGATTAGTTGGGGATTGATACGGGGCTATGGGGAGAGAGTGGGGCAGTGGGATTAGTTGGGGATTGATACAGGACTATGGGGAGAGAGTGGGGCAGTGGGATTAGTTGGGGATTGATACGGGGCTATGGGGAGAGAGCGGGGCAGTGGGATTAGTTTGGGATTGATACAGGACTATGGGGAGAGAGTGGGGCAGTGTGATTAGTTGGGGATTGATACGGGGCTATGGGGAGAGAGTGGGGCAGTGGGATTAATTGGGGATTGATACAGGGCTATGGGGAGAGAGTGGGGCAGTGGGATTAATTGGGGATTGATACAGGGCTATGGGGAGAGAGTGGGGCAGTGGGATTAGTCTGGGATTGACACAGGGCTATGGGGAGAGAGCGGGGCAGTGGGATTATTTAGGGATTGATACAGGGCTATGGGGAGAGAGCGGGGCAGTGGGATTAGTTTGGGATTGATACAGGGCTATGGGGAGAGAGTGGGGCAGTGGGATTAGTTTGGGATTGATACAGGACCATGGGGAGAGAGTGGGGCAGTGGGATTAGTTTGGTATTGATACAGGGCGATGGGGAGAGAGCAGGGCAGTGGGATTAGTTTGGGATTGATACAGGGCCATGGGGAGAGAGCAGGGCAGTGGGATAAGTTTGGGATTGATACAGGGCTATGGGGAGAGAGCGGGGCAGTGGGATTAGTTTGGGATTGATACAGGGCCATGGGGAGAGTGTGGGGCAGTGGGATTAGTTTGGGATTGATACAGGGCTATGGGGAGAGAGCGGGGCAGTGGGATTAGTTTGGGATTGATACAGGGCTATGGGGAGAGAGCGGGGCAGTGGGATGCCACAACATCGTATTCCCATGTCATATGGTGGGAAGGCGGGGTTGAGCGATATGGTGGGAAGGTGGGGTTGAAGGATATGGTGGGAAGGCGGGGTTGAGGGATATGGTGGGAAGGTGGGGTTGAGGGATATGGTGGGAAGGCGGGGTTGAGGGATATGGTGGGAAGGCGGGGTTGAGGAATATGGTGGGAAGGTGGGGTTGAGGGATATGGTGGGAAGGCAGGGTTGAGGGATATGGTGGGAAGGCAGGGTTGAGGGATAGGGTGGGAAGGCGGGGTTGAGGGATACGTTGGGAAGGCGGGGTTGAGGGATACGGTGGGACGGCGTGGTTGAAGATATGGTGGGAAGGCGGGGTTGAGGGATACGGTGGGAAGGCGGGGTTGAGGGATACGGTGGGAAGGCGGGGTTGAGGGATACGGTGGGAAGGCGGGGTTGAAGATACGGTGGGAAGGCGGGGTTGAGGGATACGGTGGGAAGGCGGGGTTGAGGGATACGGTGGGAAGGTGGGTTTGAAGATATGGTGGGAAGGCGGGGTTGAGGGATACGGTGGGAAGGCGGGGTTGAGGGATACGGTGGGAAGGCGGGGTTGAAGATACGGTGGGAAGGCGGGGTTGAGGGATACGGTGGGAAGGCGGGGTTGAGGGATATGGTGAGGCTGATAGGTGGGATCAATCTGTGAAAACGCAGACGAGTCTGTTGGGCCTAATGGCCTTTTCCTGTTCCTCCAATGTCTCCTGGAGTAGTGTTTTTACACTCCGCTGTTTTTTTCATTATTGTAACATGTTTGGTAATTTCTAAAGAGCTGAAATTCACTTCTCCATCAGGATGTGCCAACCATGGCCGAGAACTCAGACACCAGCCTGAAAGAGTTTGAGGGAGCGACTCTACGATACGCATCCCTCAATCTGGGGTAAGTGAGTACTGGACCGTTAGGATCTTCTGGTTAATGGTTGGAGATCAGGCAGTGAGCAGTGCGGAGGAGTGGGTCTGTACATCTCGATCACTGACATGTCCTTGTCTCCTTGCCCACCTCCAACTCCAACCCCAGCCCTTCACCCCTGGAAAAAGCTACCCCCAATTCACAAAGTGCCAACTCTCCCGGCTCTGGCCCACTGATGGCCGTGCCACGAACTGCTGAATCACTCCCTTAATTCTGCCTCATTCTCACCGTCTCCTTTCCTTATCATTCTCTCTGATACGGTTCCCATCTTTGAACCCTTAAGTCTGAGGGCCGCACTCCTGGAGCACGACCAGTTTTGCCATCCAATCCCAGATTTGGATGGACCACCTCAAGGTTGACAGACCAACCCTGGCCACAGTCAGATCCTCTGGGTAGAGGCAAGAACACCTCAAGATTCCTCTTCTCTATGGTAACCTGCATCCTCAAACCCTCTTCTCTCTTGCCCCTTGAACCCTCACCTCTAACACCAAGTTCAAGGAGCTCATGTACTTAAAGTTAAAAATTGGGACCGTCTGTACAGCTGTGTCCAGTGCCACCCCTCCCCCGTTCTACAGACCATCTCCTTGTCCCTCACTCATCCTAACCCTCTCTCCCTTCCCAGTCGATAAAGCCCCACCTACTGACCCCTTCATCCCCTTCTCATCCAACCTCTGACCTCAACTACCTTTCCTGGCCCCAGTGCTCGCTGACATTGTTAATGGCTCTGTCTGTTCAGGCACTGTCCCTCTTCCAAAACGGCCATCACTTCCATCCTCAAAAAGCCCTATCTTTGACCAATCCACCCTCCAATTACCATACAATCTCTAATCTCTCCTCCTTGTCCAAGGTCCTTGAACATATGCGGAGAGACTGGAGAAGCTGGGGTTGTTCTCCTTCGAACAGAGAAGGTTAAGGGGAGATTTAATCGAGGTGTTCAAAATCATGAAGGGCTTTGATAGAGTAAATAAGGAGAAACTGTTTCCAGTGACAGAAGGGTCGGTAACCAGAGGACACAGATTTAAGGTGATCAGCAAAAGAGCCAGAGGGGGAGACGAGGAAACATTTTTTTACGCAGTGAGTTGTTATAATCTGGAATGCGCTGCCTGAAAGGGCGGTGGAAGCAGATTCAATAATAACTTTCAAAAGGGAATTGGGATAAATACTTGAAGGGAAAAGTTTGCGGGGCTATGGGGAAAGAGCAGGGGGAATGGGACTAACTGGATAGCTCTTTCAAAGAGCCGGCACAGACACGATGGGCCGAATGGCCTCCTCCTGTGCTGTAGCTCCTACGATATGATGATATCGTCACCTCCAAGCTGCGTTCTCATCTCTCCGACAACTCCATGTTCAAGACACTCCAGCCCAGGTTTTGCCCTGCCCTGGATACAGGCACGATGGGCCGAATGGCCACCTCCTGTGCTGTATGATTCTATGATACCAAAGCTGCCCTGTTTAAATGGCTAATGTGACTGTAACTGTGACACATTATCCTCCATGGTTTCTCTGACCGATGTGGTTGTTCAGTCCACCTCAGTAGGCTTGCCCTTGAATGGTTTCACTCCTACCTGTCTGAACACAGCCAGCACATCGCTAACAACCTCCAACTCTTGCTCACTCACCTCCAGAGTTTCCCAAGGATTCTTCCTCGGCCCCCTTCCTCGGCGGCCCCCTCCCTTTCCTCATTGGCATGCTGCCCCTTGGACACATCGTCCGTGGAGACAGGCCCATCTTCCGCAGGGGCATCGCTTCCCAGCTCTACGTCTCCAACACTTCTCTTCATCCCATGACCATCTCTCCGCTGTCACACCGAACGCCTAACATTAAGTTATAGACGAGACACAATTTCCGAGTGACCGAGTCGACCATTTGGGGCAGATCCGGGTTATGCTGGAATTGAGCCCGTGTTCGGTGCCCTGGCAACTCCCACCCAGTCTCACCGTATAAGGATTGGCAAAACTCGTGTCCAAAAACCTTCCACCCTTTCCCCAAGACAGGTGTTGAGGGGGGGGGGGGGGGGGGGGGGGAGTGTTACGGTGCGGGGGGGGTTAGTGTCGGGGTGCGGGGGGGGGGTGTTACGGTGCGGGGGGGGTAGTGTCGGGGTGCGGGGGGGGTTAGTGTCGGGGTGCGGGGGGGGGTTAGTGTCGGGGTGCGGGGGGGGGGGTTAGTGTCGGGGTGCGGGGGGGGGGTTAGTGTCGGGGGGGGGTTAGTATTGGGGTGCGGGGGGATGTTACGGTGTCGGGGTGTTTGTGTGGTCGAATGCCGTGCTGTGCTCGTTATTTGGGAATGTTCTGGCTAATTAATAAATCCATTTTCACGCTCAGTTATCTCTTCTCTCAGGGGTCAAGCGGATAACAACAAAAAAATCCTGAACATTGACGATGAATCGAAGGTGAGGACAAGGAAGTTTCCCTTTTCATCACATACGGAGCTATCAAAAAATGTAAATTTCAGAAATCAGCCGTCTGTTGGCTGCTTTTCTGTCTCCTTTTTCTCCCTTTCCTGACTCTCACTGGGGGACAGATTCCACGTGCAGCACTCCCAGGGTCAGGTACAGAGTAAAGCTCCCCCTACACTGTCCCATCAAACACTCCCAGGGTCAGGTACAGGGTTAGATACAGAGTAAAGCTCCCTCGACACTGTCCCATCAAACACTCCCAGGGTAGGTACAGGGTTAGATAGAGAGTAAAGCTCCCTCTACACTGTCCCATCAAACACTCCCAGGGTAGGTACAGGGTTAGATAGAGAGTAAAGCTCCCTCTACACTGTCCCATCAAACACTCCCAGGGCAGGTACAGGGTTAGATAGAGAGTAAAGCTCCCTCTACACTGTCCCATCAAACACTCCCAGGGCAGGTACAGGGTTAGATAGAGAGTAAAGCTCCCTCTACACTGTCCCATCAAACACTCCCAGGGCAGGTACAGGGTTAGATAGAGAGTAAAGCTCCCTCTACACTGTCCCATCAAACACTCCCAGGGCAGGTACAGGGTTAGATAGAGAGTAAAGCTCCCTCTACACTGTCCCATCAAACACTCCCAGGGCAGGTACAGGGTTAGATACAGAGTAAAGCTCCCTCTACACTGTCTCATCAAACACTCCCAGGGCAGGTACAGCACGGGTTAGATACAGAGTAAAGCTCCCTCTACACTGTCCCATCAAACACTCCCAGGGCAGGTACAGCACGGGTTAGATACAGAGTAAAGCTCCCTCTACACTGTCCCATCAAACACTCCCAGGGCAGGTACAGCACGGGTTAGATACAGAGTAAAGCTCCCTCTACACTGTCCCATCAAACATTCCCAGGGCAGGTACAGGGTTAGATACAGAGTAAAGCTCCCTCTACACTGTCCCATCAAACACTCCCAGGTCAGGTACAGGGTTAGATACAGAGTAAAGCTCCCTCTACACTGTCCCATCAAACACTCCCAGGGCAGGTACAGGGTTAGATACAGAGTAAAGCTCCCTCTACACTGTCCCATCAAACACTCCCAGGGCAGGTACAGGGTTAGATACAGAGTAAAGCTCCCTCTACACTGTCCCATCAAACACTCCCAGGGGAGGTACAGGGTTAGATACAGAGTAAAGCTCCCTCTACACTGTCCCATCAAACACTCCCAGGGCAGGTACAGCACGGGTTAGATACAGAGTAAAGCTCCCTCTACACTGTCCCATCAAACACTCCCAGGTCAGGTACAGGGTTAGATACAGAGTAAAGCTCCCTCTACACCGTCCCATCAAACACTCCCAGGGTCAGGTACAGGGTTAGATACAGAGTAAAGCTCCCTCCACACTGTCCCATCAAACACTCCCAGGTCAGGTACAGGGTTAGATACAGAGTAAAGCTCCCTCTACACTGTCCCATCAAACACTCCCAGGGCAGGTACAGGGTTAGATACAGAGTAAAGCTCCCTCTACACCGTCCCATCAAACACTCCCAGGGCAGGTACAGGGTTAGATACAGAGTAAAGCTCCCTCTACACTGTCCCATCAAACACTCCCAGAGCAGGTACAGGGTTAGATACAGAGTAAAGCTCCCTCTACACCGTCCCATCAAACACTCCCAGAGCAGGTACAGCACGGGTTAGATACAGAGTAAAGCTCCCTCTACACTGTCCCATCAAACACTCCCAGGGCAGGTACAGCACGGGTTAGATACAGAGTAAAGCTCCCTCTACACTGTCCCATCAAACACTCCCAGAGCAGGTACAGGGTTAGATACAGAGTAAAGCTCCCTCTACACCGTCCCATCAAACACTCCCAGAGCAGGTACAGCACGGGTTAGATACAGAGTAAAGCTCCCTCTACACTGTCCCATCAAACACTCCCAGGGCAGGTACAGGGTTAGATACAGAGTAAAGCTCCCTCTACACTGTCCCATCAAACACTCCCAGGGCAGGTACAGGGTTAGATACAGAGTAAAGCTCCCTCTACACTGTCCCATCAAACACTCCCAGGGTCAGGTACAGGGTTAGATACAGAGTAAAGCTTCCTCTACACTGTCCCATCAAACACTCCCAGGGCAGGTACAGGGTTAGATACAGAGTAAAGCTCCCTCTACACTGTCCCATCAAACACTCCCAGGGCAGGTACAGCACGGGTTAGATACAGAGTAAAGCTCCCTCTACACTGTCCCATCAAACACTCCCAGGGCAGGTACAGGGTTAGATACAGAGTAAAGCTCCCTCTGCACTGTCCCATCAAACACTCCCAGGGTCAGGTACAGGGTTAGATACAGAGTAAAGCTCCCTCTACACTGTCCCATCAAACACTCCCAGGGCAGGTACAGCACGGGTTAGATACAGAGTAAAGCTCCCTCTACACTGTCCCATCAAACACTCCCAGGGCAGGTACAGGGTTAGATACAGAGTAAAGCTCCCTCTACACTGTCCCATCAAACACTCCCAGGGCAGGTACAGGGTTAGATACAGAGTAAAGCTCCCTCTACACTGTCCCATCAAACACTCCCAGGGCAGGTACAGGGTTAGATACAGAGTAAAGCTCCCTCTACACTGTCCCATCAAACACTCCCAGGGTCAGGTACAGGGTTAGATACAGAGTAAAGCTCCCTCTACACTGTCCCATCAAACACTCCCAGGGCAGGTACAGGGTTAGATACAGAGTAAAGCTCCCTCTACACTGTCCCATCAAACACTCCCAGGGCAGGTACAGGGTTAGATACAGAGTAAAGCTCCCTCTACACTGTCCCATCAAACACTCCCAGGGTCAGGTACAGGGTTAGATACAGAGTAAAGCTTCCTCTACACTGTCCCATCAAACACTCCCAGGGCAGGTACAGGGTTAGATACAGAGTAAAGCTCCCTCTACACTGTCCCATCAAACACTCCCAGGGCAGGTACAGCACGGGTTAGATACAGAGTAAAGCTCCCTCTACACTGTCCCATCAAACACTCCCAGGGCAGGTACAGGGTTAGATACAGAGTAAAGCTCCCTCTGCACTGTCCCATCAAACACTCCCAGGGTCAGGTACAGGGTTAGATACAGAGTAAAGCTCCCTCTACACTGTCCCATCAAACACTCCCAGGGCAGGTACAGCACGGGTTAGATACAGAGTAAAGCTCCCTCTACACTGTCCCATCAAACACTCCCAGGGCAGGTACAGGGTTAGATACAGAGTAAAGCTCCCTCTACACTGTCCCATCAAACACTCCCAGGGCAGGTACAGGGTTAGATACAGAGTAAAGCTCCCTCTACACTGTCCCATCAAACACTCCCAGGGCAGGTACAGGGTTAGATACAGAGTAAAGCTCCCTCTACACTGTCCCATCAAACACTCCCAGGGTCAGGTACAGGGTTAGATACAGAGTAAAGCTTCCTCTACACTGTCCCATCAAACACTCCCAGGGCAGGTACAGGGTTAGATACAGAGTAAAGCTCCCTCTACACTGTCCCATCAAACACTCCCAGGGCAGGTACAGGGTTAGATACAGAGTAAAGCTCCCTCTGCACTGTCCCATCAAACACTCCCAGGGTCAGGTACAGGGTTAGATACAGAGTAAAGCTCCCTCTACACTGTCCCATCAAACACTCCCAGGGCAGGTACAGCACGGGTTAGATACAGAGTAAAGCTCCCTCTACACTGTCCCATCAAACACTCCCAGGGCAGGTACAGGGTTAGATACAGAGTAAAGCTCCCTCTACTCCAGGAATATACCTCAATTTCCCCCCCAACCCCCCCCCCCCCCCCCCCAAGAAGAGGGACCCCCTACTGCACCAGTTTAACATTCTCCTATCTCTCACCCCACCCCTGAATGAGAGTGCCAATTAGTGCCACGTTGGAGGCAGTGTTATTTCGTGGGTCCATGCCCCCTGACAGAATTTAGGGTGGATTTCTGCAGGCAGAGGAAACCTTCCAGCCTCTCTCTGTCAGAGGCCGATCAGCCCCTCGATCCTGTTCCGGCATTCAATTAGATCTTGGCTGATCTGCATCTTTAGTCCATATCCCTCGATCCCCTCACCCAACAAAAATCGATCAATCACAGTTTTGAAATTTTCAATTGACCCCCAGCCTCAACAGCTTTTGGGGGGAGAGAGAGTTCCAGATTCCCACTCCCCTTTGTGTGAGGAAGTGCTTCCTGACATCACCCCGAACGGCCAAGCTCTAATTTTAAGGTTCTGCCCCCTTGTTCTGGACTCCCCCCACCAGAGGAAATAGTTTCTCTCTATCGACCCTATCGAATCCTTTAATCATCTTAAACACCTCGATTAGATCACCCCTTAATCTTCTAAACTCAAGGCAATACTAATCTCTGCAACTTGTGCTCGTAATTTAACCCTTTTAGCCCCGGTATCGTTCTGGTGAATCTGCACTGCACCCCCTCCAAGGCCAATATCTCCTTCCTGAGGGGCGGTGCCCAGAACTGAACCCAGTCTCCAGATGGGGTCTGACCAGGGCTCTGTACAGCTGAGGTATCACTTCCTCCCCTTTGTATTCCACACCCCTGAGATAAAGGCCAACATTCAATCAGGCTTTTAAATTATTTTTTGCACTCGTCCACTAGTTCCATTGCTGACTCCGTTTCCTCAGCACTAATCTCTCTGCCCTCGAGCCTTTCTATCGATGGTTGATGTTTGTATACTGGGTGTGGAGAGGTGACTGTGGCGGTGTGTTCTGCAGTGTTTTGCTGTTCGATCCCTCGGTTGGGTGGAGATGTTGGAAGAGGACCTGGCTCCTGGGAAGAGCAGCATCGCCGTCAACAACTGCATCCGGCAACTGTCCTACCACAAGAATAACCTGCACGACACAGCCGGTACCTGGGGGGAGGTAGGTGGAACCCCGACAACGGGGCAGCTCCGGCCTGACTCGAACCCCGAGCTTCGACCCTCCACCTGTGAACTTCTGGGGGTCGCAGCACGGGGTGTCCAGCACGGTTTGCTGATGATTGATTTGTAGTTGTCAGAGCGGTGTTCGTTTAGCCTCCCCTGGGAGTGCAACTCAGTGAAAGGTCGGTGCGAGTACAACAGATGGGAAATCCTGTGCTCACAACTTCTTCACTGAAATTATCGAGAGACAGAATTGTCAGTCCGGGGGAAAGTCCCCGGGTCAGTACCTGGATTAGTCCCAGGACTGTCCTGAGTTCGCTGGTTTATGCCCGGGTTGGCATTGGGGGACGGGCTATAATTACCCTCCATGCCCCTGGGTTAAGAAGGGGCGAAAAAATTTCAGTCACGGTTCCTGCTGCTGATCAGTGTCCAGTGACCCTTGCTGGTGAGCGGGGGCGAGTGTGAGCGGGAGCACAAGTGCAAGAAAGTGTGTGTGCATCGGATGAGGACAGGATGGGGCTCAGCTGCGACACTGTCCTACTGTACTCTGCCGACACTCACCTGGGCCACTTGACTAAGGTACTGGACGGCTGCCGTCCTTTGCTGCAGAACTTTTCCACTTGTCTTCACTGTCCTGAGTATTATGGCGTTTAGAAATGATAGGCAGAATGGAAAAGGAGGAGGTGTAGCCCTAATAATAAAGAATGATGTAAGGACAGTGGTGAGAAAGGATCTCGGCTCGGAAGATCAGAAAGTAGAATCAGTCTGGGTGAAAATAAGAAATGACAAAGGGCAGAAAATACTGGTGGGAGTAATTTATAGGCCCCCTAATAGTAGCAATACCATTGGACAGAGTATTAATCGTGAAATAATAGGAGCTTGTAACAAAGGTAATGCAGTAATCATGAGGGACTTTAATCTTCATATAGACTGGGCAAATCAAATTGGCAAAGATAGTTTGGAGGACAAGTTCATGGAATGTATTCGAGACGGTTTCCTAGAGCAATACATCATGGAACCAACTAGGGAACAGGCTATTTTAGATCTTGTATTGTGTAATGAGAGAGGGTAAATTAGTAAGAACATAAGAACATAAGAAATAGGAGCAGGAGTAGGCCAATCGGCCCCTCGAGCCTGCTCCGCCATTCAATAAGATCATGGCTGATCTGATCCTAACCTCAAATCTAAATTCGTGTCCAATTTCCTGCCCGCTCCCCGTAACCCCTAATTCCCTTTACTTCTAGGAAACTGTCTATTTCTGTTTAAAATTTATTTGATGATGTAGCTTCCACAGCTTCCTGGGGCAGCAAATTCCACAGACCCACTACCCTCTGAGTGAAGAAGTTTCTCCTCATCTCAGTTTTGAAAGAGCAGCCCCTTATTCTAAGATTATGCCCCCTAGTTCTAGTTTCACCCATCCTTGGGAACATCCTTACCGCATCCACCCGATCAAGCCCCTTCACAATCTTATATGTTTCAATAAGATCGCCTCTCATTCTTCTGAACTCCAATGAGTAGAGTCCCAATCTACTCAACCTCTCCTCATATGTCCGCCCCCTCATCCCTGGGATTAACCGAGTGAACCTTCTTTGTACTGCCTCGAGAGCAAGTATGTCTTTTCTTAAGTATGGACACCAAAACTGTATCTCACAGTAAAGGATCCTCTGGGGAATAGTGATCATAATATCATAGACTTTCACATTGAGTTTGAAAGTAATGTACTTAAGTCAGAAGCCAGAGTCTTAAACTTAAATAAAGCCAATTACATAGGCATGAGGGGCGAGTTGGCTAAGGTAGATTGGGAAATTAGATTAAAGGGTATGACGGTAGATAAGCAATGGCAAACATTTAAAGAAATATTTCAATATTTTCAACAAATACATGTTCCATTGAGAAATATAAACTCCACGGGAAAAGTGATCCATCCATGGCTAACTAAAGAAGTTAAGGATAGTATTAGATTAAAAGAAGAGGCCCATAACATTGCCAAGAAGAGTGGTAAGCCTGAGGATTGGGAGAGTTTTAGAAACCAGCAAAGGACAACCAAACAATTGATAAAAAGGGAGAAAATAGAATATGAAAGTAAACTAGCAAGAAATATAAAAACAGATTGTAAGAGCTTCTACAAGTATGTAAAAAGGAAGAGAATAGCAAAAGTAAACGTTGGTCCCCTAGAGGCTGAGACAGGAGAAATTATAATGGGGAATCAGGAAATGGCAGAGACATTAAACAGATATTTTGTATCTATCTATCGTAGAAGGCACAAAAAACATACCAGAAATAGTGGGGAACCAAAGGTCTAATGAGAGTGAGGAACTGAAAGTAATGAAGAAAGGCACGGAATAATCAAGGACAGTCAGCATGGATTTGACTAACTTGATTGAATTTTTGAGCAGGTAACAAGGAGGGTCGATGAGGGTAGTACGTTTGATGTAATCTACATGGATTTTAGCAAGGCTTTTGACAAGGTCCCACATGGCAAACTGGTCAAAAAAGTAAAAGCCCATGGGATCCAAGGGAAAGTGGCAAGTTGGATCCAAAATTGGCTCAGTGGCAGGAAGCAAAGGGTAATGGTCGACCGGTGTTTTTGAGATTGGAAGGCTGTTTCCAGTGGGGTCCCGCAAGGCTCAGTACTAGGTCCCTTGCTTTTTGTGGTATATATTAATGATTTGGACCTGAATGTGGGGGGCTTGATCAAGAAGTTTGCAGATGATACAAAAATTGGGCTTATGTTTGATGGTGAGGAGGAAAGCTGTAGACTGCAGGAAGATATCAATGGACTGGTCAGGTGGGCAGAAAAGTGGCAAATGGAATTCAATCCAGAGAAGTGTGAGGTAATGCATTTGGGGAGGGCAAACAAGGCAAGGGAATACACAATAAATGGGAAGATACTGAGAGGAGTAGAGGAAGTGAGGGACCTTGGAGTGCATGTCCACAGATCCCTGAAGGTAGCAGGACAGGTAGATAAGGTGGTTAAAAAGGCATACGGGATACTTTCCTTTATTAGCCGAGGCATAGAATATAAGAGCAGGGAGGTTATACTAGAACTGTATAAAACACTAGTTAGGCCACAGCTTGAGTACTGTGCACAGTTCTGGTCACCACATTACAGGAAAGATGTGATTGCACTAGAGAGGGTACAGAGGAGATTTACGAGAATGTTGCCAGGACTGGAGAATTTTAGCTATGAGAAACGATTGGATAGGCCGGGGTTGTTTTCTTTGGAACAAAGGAGGCTGAGGGGAGATTTAATTGAGGTATAAAATTATGACGGGACTAGATAGAGTGGATAGGGAGGATCTATTTCCCTTAGCAGAGGGGTCAGTGACCAGGGGGCATAGATTTAAAGTGATTGGTAGAAGGATTAGAGGGGAGCTGAGGAGAACTTTTCTCACCCAGAGGGTGGTGGGGGTCTGGAACTCACTGCCTGAAAGGGTGGTAGAGGCAGAAACCCTCAACTCATTTAAAAAGTACTTGGACGTGCACCTGAAGTGCCGAAACCGACAGGGCTGGAAAGTGGGATTAGGCTAGATAGCACTTTTTCGGCCGGCACCGACACAATGGGCCGAATGGCCTCCTTCTGTGCCATCACTTTCTGTGATTCTATGATTAATATCAGTAGAGAAAAAGTACTGGAGAAACTAATGGGACTAAAAGCCAATAAATCCCCTGGACCTGATGGCCTACATCCGAGGGTTCTAAAAGAGGAGGCTGCAGAGATAGTGGATGCATTGGTTGTGATCTTCCAAAATTCCCTAGATTCTGGAATGGTCCCAGTGGACTGGAAGGTAACAAATGTGACCCCACGATTCAAGAAAGGAAGGAGAGAGAAAACAGGGAACTACAGACCAGTTAGCCTGACATCAGTCGTCGGGAAAATGCTGGAATCCATTGTTAAGGAAGTGGTAACAGGGCACTTAGAAAATCATAACATGATTAGGCAGAGTCAACATGGTTTTATGAAAAGGAAATCGTGTTTGACAAGTTTTTTGAGGATGTAACTAACAGGGTAGGTAGGGGGAACCAGTGGATGTCGTATATTTGGATTTTCAAGAGATGTTCGACAAGGTGCCCACATAAAAGGTTGTTACACAAGGTAAGGGCTCATGGGGTTGGGGGTAATATATTAGCATGGATAGAGGATTGGTTAATGGACAGAAAACAGAGAGTAGAGATAAACCGGTCATTCTCAGGTTGGCAGGCTGTAACTAGTGGGGTACCTCAAGGATCAGTGCTTGGGCCTCAGCTATTTACAATCTATATTAATGACTTAGATGAAGGGACCGAGTGTAATGTATCCAAGTTTGCTGACGATATAAAGCTAGGTGGGAAAGTAAGCTGTGAGGAGGACACAGAGAGTCTGCAAAGGGATATAGACAGGTTAAGTGAGTGGGCAAGAAGGTGGCAGATGGAGTATAATGTGGGGAAATGTGAGATTATTCACTTTGATAGAAAAAATAGAAAAACAGAATATTTTTTAAATGGTGAGAAACTAATAAATGTTGGTGTTCAGAGGGATTTGGATGTCCTTATCCATGAAACACAAAAAGTTAGCATGCAGGTACAGCAAGCAATTAGGAAGGCAAATGGAATGTTGGCCTCTATTGCAAGGGGGGTTGGAGTACAAGAATAAGGAAGTCTTACTACAATTGTACAGGGCTTTGGTGAGACCACACCTGGAGTACTGTGTACAGTTTTGGTCTCCTTATCTAAGGAAGGATATACTTGCCTTAGAGGCGGTGCAACGAAGGTTCACTAGATTAATTCCTGGGATGAGAGGGTTGTCCTTTGAGGAGAGATTGAGTAGAATGGGCCTATGCTCTCTGGAGTTTAGAAGAATGAGAGGTGATCTCATTGAAACATATAAGGAATCTTACAACACCAGGTTATAGTCCAACAGTTTTATTTGAAAATCACAAGCTTTCGGAGGCTTTTCGTCAGGTGAGTGTCACTCACCTGACGAAGGAGAAAGCCTCCGAAAGCTTGTGATTTTCAAATAAAACTGTTGGACTATAACCTGGTGTTGTAAAATTCCTTACATTTGTCCACCCCAGTCCATCACCGGCATCTCCACATCATGAAACATATAAGATTATGAGCGGCTTGACAGGGTAGATGCTGAGAGATTGTTTCCCTGGCTGGAGAGTCAAGAACTAGGGGGCATAGTCTCAGGATAAGGGGTCGGCCATTTAAGACTGAGATGAGGAGGAATTTCTTCACTGAGAAGGTTGTGAATCTTTGGAATTCTCTACCCCAGAGGGCTGTGGATGCTGAGTCACTGAATATATTCAAGGATGAGATAGACAGATTTCTGGACTCTAGGGGAATCAAGGGATATGGGGATCAGGCGGGAAAGTGGAGTTGAGGTCGAAGATCAGCCATGATCTGATTGATTGGTGGAGCAGGCTTGAGGGGCCATATGGCCTACTCCTGCTCCTATTTCTTATGTTCTTATGTCCTCCAGTGCAGTCAGCAGGCCATTCAACATGGGGGTATTGATTCCCAGTGCGATCCCATCCTCACCCTAACTCCCCCACCCCGCCCCAGCTTCAATCTGGAGATGCTGAGTTCAGTAGTAGTGCAGTCCTGCCCTGTCGGACATCGGGGATTTCCTGCTTTTGTCACCCACTCACTGTTGGCCATTTATCACATTAATGATACCATGTTGTCTAAGAAGGGGGTCTCTCGGGATTGAAAGTCTCGCACTCCGGCTGTTGAAGTACGGGCGCTGGGTCTCGGTGAGGCTGTGCCCCCGACGCAGACTCAGGGTCTGCCCCTCCGTGAGGGAAACCGCCTCCCCCCAGGACACGGGACACGCTCAACTACAGCTGGTGTAAATTGTGGAATGTGGCACCAGCTTTGTGAGCGAGGATGTGTTTGGAGCCAGCCGGTTTTCAGAGGGAGATGATGGGTCTCACTCACCAGGCTGGGTGTGTCCAACAGGCAGAGCCTTGCGTGGAGTTTGGTAACATGTCGCTCTGATTTGCGGCCTTCAATCCGTGACTAAAGTGATGTCGTCTCAGTGCCCGTATATTGTGGTTGATGCTTTGCGTTGCTGTGCTTGACAAACCTGATTGAATTTTTTGAAGAGGTGACTAAAGTAGTGGACAGGGGAATGTCAATGGATGTTATTTATATGGACTTCCAGAAGGCATTTGATAAGGTCCCACATAAGAGACTGTTAGTTAAGATAGAAGCCCATGGAATCGAGGGAAAAGTATGGACTTGGTTAGGAAGTTGGCTGAGTGAAAGGTGACAGAGAGTAGGGATAATGGGTAGGTACTCACATTGGCAGGATGTGACTAGTGGAGTCCCGCAGGGATCTGTCTTGGGGCCTCAATTATTCACAATATTTATTAACGACTTAGATGAAGGCATAGAAAGTCTCATATCTAAGGTTGCCGATGACACAAAGATTGGTGGCATTGTAAGCAGTGTAGATGAAAACATAAATTACAAAGGGATATTGATAGATTAGGTGAATGGGCAAAACTGTGGCAAATGGAATTCAATGCAGACAAATGTGAGGTCATCCACTTTGGATCAAAAAAAGGATAGAACAGGGTACTTTCTAAATGGTAAAAAGTTAAAAACAGTGGATGTCCAAAGGGACTTAGGGATTCAGGTACATAGATCATTGAAGTGTCATGAACAGGTTCAGAAAATAATCAGTAAGGCTAATGGAATGCTGGCCTTTATATCTAGAGGACTGGAGTACAAGGGGGCAGAAGTTATGCTGCAGCTATACAAAACCCTGGTTAGACTGCACCTGGAGCACTGTGAGCAGCTCTGGGCACCGCACCTTCGGAAGGACATATTGGCCTTGGAGGGAGTGCAGCGTAGGTTTACTAGAATGATACGCGGACTTCAAGGGTTAAGTTACGAGGAGAGATTACACAAATTGGGGTTGTTTTCTCTCGAGTTTCGAAGGTTAAGGGGTGATCTGATCGAAGTTTATAAGATATTAAGGGGAACAGATAGGGTGGATAGAGAGAAACTATTTCCGCTGGTTGGGGACTCTAGGAGTAGGGGGCACAGTCTAAAAATTAGAGCCAGACCTTTCAGGAGTGAGATTAGAAAACATTTCTACACACAAAGGGTGGTAGAAGTTTGGAACTCTCTTCTGCAAACGGCAATTGATACGAGCTCAATTGCTAAATTTAAATCTGAGATAGATAGCTTTTTGGCAACCAAAGGTATTAAGGGATATGGGCCAAAGGCAGGTATATGGAGTTAGATCACAGATCAGCCATGATCTTATCAAATGGCGGAGCAGGCAGGAGGGGCTGAATGGCCTACTCCTGTTCCTATGTTCGTAACTGGTTCATTAATGTCCTTTGGGGAAGGAAACCTGCCATCCTTTCCCGGTCTGGGCCTATATGTGACTCCAGTCCCCACACCAACATGGTTGACTGAGGGAGCGCTGCCCTGTTGGAGGGTCAGTGCTGAGGGAGCGCTGCCCTGTCGGAGGGGCAGTACTGAGGGAGCGCTGCACTGTCGGGGGGGCAGGACTGAGGGAGCGCTGCCCTGTCGGAGGGGCAGGACTGAGGGAGCGCTGCCCTGTCGGATGGGCAGTACTGAGGGAGCGCCGCCCTGTCGGAGGGGCAGTACTGAGGGAGCGCTGCCCTGTCGGAGGGGCAGTACTGAGGGAGCGCTGCCCTGTCGGAGGGGCAGTACTGAGGGAGCGCTGCCCTGTCGGAGTACGGTAGCATAGTGGTTATGTTACTGGGCTAGTAATCCAGAGGCCTGGACTAAAATCCAGAGTCATGAGTTCAAATCCCGCCACGGCAGCTGGCGAATTTAAATTCAATTAATTAATTCAATTAATTAAATAAAAATCTGGAATTAAAATACTAGTATCAGTAATGATGGCCATGAAACTACCGGATTGTTGTAAAAACCCATCTGGTTCACTAATGTCCTTTAGGGAAGGAAGCCTGCCGCCCTTACCCGGTCTGGCCTATATGTGACTCCAGACCCACAGCAATGTGGTTGATTCTTAATTGCCCTCTGAAATGGCCTAGCAAGCCACTCAGTTGTAAAATCTCGCTACGAAAAGTCATAATAAGAATAAAACCGGACGGACCACCCGGCATCGGACCACTAGGCACCGGACAGGACAACGGCAAAACACCAAGCCCAGTCGACCCTGCAAGGTCCTCCTTACTAACATCTGGGGACTTGTGCCAAAATTGGGAGAGCTGTCCCACAGACTAGTCAAGCAACAGCCTGACATAGCCATACTCACAGAATCATATCTTTCAGCCAACGTCCCAGACTCTTCCATCACCATCCCTGGGTATGTCCTGTCCCACCGGCAGGACAGACCCACCAGAGGTGGCGGTACAGTGATATACAGTCAGGAGGGAGTGGCCCTGGGAGTCCTCAACATTGACTCTGGACCCCATGAAATCTCATGGCATCAGGTCAAACATGGGCAAGGAAATCTCCTGCTGATTACCACCTACCGTCCTCCCTCAGCTAATGAATCAGTCCTCCTCCATGTTGAACACCACTTGGAGGAAGCACTGAGGGTAGCAAGGGCACAAAATGTACTCTGGGTGGGGGACTTCAATGTCCATCACCAAGAGTGGCTCGGTAGCACCACTACTGATCGAGCTGGCCGAGTCCTGAAGGACATAGCTGCTAGACTGGGCCTGCGGCAGGTGGTGAGCGAACCAACACGAGGGAAAAACTTACTTGACCTCGTCCTCACCAATCTACCTGTCGCAAATGCATCTGTCCATGACAGTATTGGTAGGAGTGACCACCGCACAGTCCTCGTGGAGATGAAATCCGGTCTTCGCACTGAGGACACCATCCAACGTGTTGTGTGGCACTATCACCGTGCTAAATGGGATAGATTCAGAACAGATCGAGCAGCTCAAAACTGGGCATCCATGAGGCGCTGTGGGCCATCAGCAGCAGCAGAATTGTATTCCAGCACAATCTGTAACCTCATGGCCCGGCATATTCCTCACTCTACCATTACCAACAAGCCAGGGGATCAACCCTGGTTCAATGAGGAGTGTAGAAGAGCATGCCAGGAGCAGCACCAGGCTTACCTAAAAATGAGGTGCCAACCTGGTGAAGCTACAACTCAGGACTACATGCATGCTAAACAGCGGAAGCAACATGCTAAAGACAGAGCTAAGCGATTCCACAACCAACGGATCAGATCAAAGCTCTGCAGTCCTGCCACATCCAGTCGTGAATGGTGGTGGACAATTAAACAACTAACGGGAGGAGGAGGCTCTGTAAACATCCCCATTCTCAATGATGGCGGAGTCCAGCACGTGAGTGCAAAAGACAAGGCTGAAGCGTTTGCAACCATCTTCAGCCAGAAGTGCCGAGTGGATAATCCATCTCAGCCTCCTCCCGATATCCCCACCATCACGGAAGCCAGTCTTCAGCCAATTCGATTCACTCCACGTGATATCAAGAAACGGCTGAGTGCACTGGATACAGCAAAGGCTATGGGCCCCGACAACATCCCAGCTGTAGTGCTGAAGACTTGTGCTCCAGAACTAGCTGCGCCTCTAGCCAAGCTGTTCCAGTACAGCTACAACACTGGCATCCACCCGACAATGTGGAAAATTGCCCAGGTATGTCCTGTCCACAAAAAGCAGGACAAATCCAATCCGGCCAATTACCGCCCCATCAATCATCAGCAAAGTGATGGAAGGTGTCGTCGACAGTGCTATCAAGCGGCACTTACTCACCAATAACCTGCTCACCGATGCTCAGTTTGGGTTCCGCCAGGACCACTCGGCTCCAGACCTCATTACAGCCTTGGTCCAAACATGGACAAAAGAGCTGAATTCCAGAGGTGAGGTGAGAGTGACTGCCCTTGACATCAAGGCAGCATTTGACCGAGTGTGGCACTAAGGAGCCCTCGTAAAATTGAAGTCAATGGGAATGAGGGGGAAAACTCTCCAGTGGCTGGAGTCATACCTAGCACAAAGGAAGATGGTAGTGGTTGTTGGAGGCCAATCATCTCAGCCCCAGGGCATTGCTGCAGGAGTTCCTCAGGGCAGTGTCCGAGGCCCAACCATCTTCAGCTGCTTCATCAATGACCTTCCCTCCATCATAAGGTCAGAAATGGGGATGTTCGCTGATGACTGCACAGTGTTCAGTTCCATTCGCAACCCCTCAGATAATGAAGCAGTCCGAGCCTGCATGCAGCAAGACCTGGACAACATCCAGGCTTGGGCTCATAAGTGGCAAGTAACAAGTGCCAGGCAATGACCATCTCCAACAAGAGAGAGTCTAACCACCTCCCCTTGACATTCAACGGCATTACCATCGCCGAATCCCCCACCATCAACATCCTGGGGGTCACCATTGACCAGAAACTTAACTGGACCAGCCATATAAATACCGTGGCTACGAGAGCAGGTCAGAGGCTGGGTATTCTGCGGCGAGTGACTCACCTCCTGACTCCCCAAAGCCTTTCCACCATCTACAAGGTACAAGTCAGGAGTGTGATGGAATACTCTCCACTTGCCTGGATGAGTGCAGCTCCAACAACACTCAAGAAGCTCGACACCATCCAAGATAAAGCAGCCCGCTTGATTGGCACCCCATCCACCACCCTAAACATTCACTCCCTTCACCACCGGCGCACTGTGGCTGCAGTGTGCACCATCCACAGGATGCACTGCAGCAACTCGCCAAGGCTTCTTCGACAGCACCTCCCAAACCCGCGACCTCTGCCACCTCGAAGGACAAGGGCAGCAGGCACATGGGAACAACACCACCTGCACGTTCCCCTCCAAGTCACACACCATCCCGACTAGGAAATATATCGCCGTTCCTTCATCGTCGCTGGGTCAAAATCCTGGAACTCCCTTCCTAACAGCACTGTGGGAGAACCGTCACCACACGGACTGCAGCGGTTCAAGAAGGCGGCTCACCACCACCTTCTCAAGGGCAATTAGGGATGGGCAATAAATGCCGGCCTTGCCAGCGACGCCCACATCCCGTGAACGAATTTTTAAAAAAGTACTGAGGGAGCGCTGCCCTGTCGGAGGGTCAGTGCTGAGGGAGCGCTGCCCTGTCGGAGGGTCAGTGCTGAGGGAGCGCTGCCCTGTCGGAGGGTCAGTGCTGAGGGAGCGCTGCCCTGTCGGAGGGTCAGTGCTGAGGGAGCGCTGCCCTGTCGGAGGGTCAGTGCTGAGGGAGCGCTGCCCTGTCGGAGGGTCAGTGCTGAGGGAGCGCTGCCCTGTCGGAGGGTCAGTGCTGAGGGAGCGCTGCCCTGTCGGAGGGTCAGTGCTGAGGGAGCGCTGCACTGTCGGAGGGTCAGTGCTGAGGGAGCGCTGCCCTGTCGGAGGTACCATCCCTGTCTGCCTGTTCAGGTGGGTGTTAAAAATCCCCCAACACTATTGGAAAAGTGAGGAGTTCTACTGGTGTCCTGGGGCCGACATTCCTCCCTCAACCAACACCAAAAACAGGTGAACTGGTAACCTGTCTCGATGCTGTTTGTGGGATCTTGCTGTGTGCAAAATGGCTGCTGCATTGCTTACATAACTGACTGCACTTCAGAGTAATTTATTGGCTGTGAAACGCACTGGCACGTACCTGCGTGATGCGATGAGTGTCTCTGCTTCCTAGGGAAAAGACATGCTGCTTCTTCTGGAGAACGACACGCTGAACCTGATTGACCCTCTGGGCCAGAGTGTGCTGCACATGCAGCCCATCGTCAGTATCCGAGTGTGGGGTGTCGGGCGTGACAACGGACGGTAAGTAAACTTCACAACTTCCCCCCTCCGCCAGATTGCTCAGCGAGTGTTGCACGCTATAATCCAGGCGGCCCTGCCTCTGAGTGTTCGGCTGGAAAGCAGGAGTCCCTCCTCAGCTCGAACTGGGCTCAGAGTCCCGGGGAAACCGTCCAGGATTCCCGGCCTGACCTGTGCTGGGAAGTGGATATCAGGCGAGACGGGGTGCAGCTCGCCCCCGATCTCACAGCCCGGCCCCCGATCTCACAGCCCGGCCCCCGATCTCACAGCCCGGCCCCCGATCTCACAGCCCGGCCCCCGATCTCACAGCCCGGCCCCCGATCTCACAGCCCGGCCCCCGATCTCACAGCCCGGCCCCCGGTCCCCCGACCTCACGGCCCGGTCCCCCGACCTCGCGGCCCGGCCCCCGGGTCCCCCGACCTCACGGCCCGGTCCCCCGATCTCACAGCCCGGCCCCCGATCTCACAGCCCGGCCCCCGGTCCCCCGACCTCACGGCCCGGTCCCCCGACCTCGCGGCCCGGCCCCCGGTCCCCCGACCTCGCGGCCCGGCCCCCGGTCCCCCGACCTCGCGGCCCGGCCCCCGGTCCCCCGACCTCGCGGCCCGGCCCCCGGGTCCCCCGATCTCACGGCCCGGCCCCCGGTCCCCCGACCTCGCGGCCCGGTCCCCCGACCTCACGGCCCGGCCCCCGGTCCCCCGACCTCGCGGCCCGGCCCCCGGTCCCCCGACCTCGCGGCCCGGCCCCCGGTCCCCCGACCTCGCGGCCCGGCCCCCGGTCCCCCGACCTCGCGGCCCGGACCCCGGTCCCCCGGTCTCACAGCCCGGCCCCCGGTCCCCCGACCTCACGGCCCGGCCCCCGGTCCCCCGATCTCACAGCCCGGCCCCCGGTCCCCCGACCTCGCGGCCCGGCCCCCGGTCCCCCGACCTCGCGGCCCGGCCCCGTCCCCCGACCTCACGGCCCGGCCCCCGGTCCCCCGATCTCACAGCCCGGCCCCCGGTCCCCCGACCTCACGGCCCGGCCCCCGGTCCCCCGACCTCGCGGCCCGGCCCCCGGTCCCCCGACCTCGCGGCCCGGCCCCCGGTCCCCCGACCTCGCGGCCCGGACCCCGGTCCCCCGGTCTCACAGCCCGGCCCCCGGTCCCCCGACCTCGCGGCCCGGCCCCCTGTCCCCCGACCTCGCGGCCCGGCCCCAAGCGTGCCCCACGAGCAGTGCCCCAGGAGGGAGTCGGAGTTACACCGTGAGGCATCGGATTCCAGGCTGGTATCACCAGGCTGCCTCACCCCATCACATGGACTGACCTGATTCTCTCTCTGTTCCCAGACCCGCCCATTGACCCTCGGCTCCCGCTTCCTGCACCGTCCCCTTGGGGCACTTCCAGGAGCGTTTCGCACCTCTGCAATTTACGCTGTGGGTTCCGGGCTTTCTCGGGGAGACTCCCGCAGGACCCATTCACACAAACACCGGGCGCACAATACGCGAGCTCGCGTTAAACAGCACCCACTATAAGAACATAAGAAATAGGAGCAGGAGTAGGCCATTCGGCCCCTCGAGCCTGCTCCGCCATTCAATCAGATCATGGCTGATCTTCGACCTCAACTCCACTTTCCCCCCCGATCCCCATATCCCTTGATTCCCCAGAGTCCAAAAATCTATCGATCTCAGCTTTGAATATATTCAATGACTGAGCATCCACAGCCCTCTGGGGTAGAGAATTCCAAAGATTCACAACCCTCTGAGTGAAGAAATTCCTCCTTATCTCAGTCTTAAATGGCCGACCCCTTATCCTGAGACTATGCCCCCTAGTTCTAGACTGTCTAGCCACAGAAACAACCTCTCAGCATCTACCCTGTCAAGCCCCCTCATAATCTTATATGTTTCAATGAGATCATCTCTCATTCTTCCAAACTCCAGAGAGTATAGGCCCATTCTACTCAATCTCTCCTCATAGGACAACCCTCTCATCCCAGGAATCAATCTAGTGAACCTTCATTGCACTGCCTCTAAGGCAAGTATATCCTTCCTTAGATAAGGAGACTAAAACTGTACACAGTACTCCAGGTGAGGTCTCACCAAAGCCCTGTACAATTGTAGTAAGACTTCCTCACTCTTGTACTCCAACCCCTTGCAATAAAGGCCAACATTCCATTTGCTTTCCTAATTGCCTGCTATACCTGCATGTTAACTTTCTGTGTTTCGTGGACAAGGGCATCCAAATCTCTCTGAACACCAACACTTAATAGTTTCTCACCATTTAAAAAATATTCTGTTTTTCTGTTCTTCCTACCAAAGTGAATAACCTCACATTTCCCCACATTATATTCCATCTGCCCCCTTCTTGCCCACTCACTTAACCTGTCTATATCCCTTTGCAGACTCTTTGTGTCCTCCTCACAGCTTACTTTCCCACCTAGTTTTGTATTGTCAGCAAACTTGGATACATTACACTCGGTCCCTTCATCTAAATCATTAATATAGATTGTAAATAGCTGAGGCCCCAGCACTGATCCTTGTGGTACCCCACTAGTTACAGCCTGACAACCCGAGAATGACCCGTTTATCCCTACTCTCTTTTCTGTCCGTTAACCAATCCTCTATCCATGCAAAAATTACCCCCAACCCCATGAGCCCTTATCTTGTGTAACAACCTTTTATGTGGCACCTTATCGATTGCCTTTTGAAAATCAAAATATTCTCCATCCACTGGTTCCCCTTTATCTACCCTGCTAGTTACATCCTCAAAAAAACTCTAACAAATTTGTCAAGCATGATTTCCCTTTCATAAAACCATGTTGACTCTGCCGAATCATGTTATGATTTTCTAAGTGTCCTGTTACCACTTCCTTAATAATTGATTCCAGCATTTTCTCTATGACTAATGTCAGGCTAACTGGTCTGTAGTTCCCTGTTTTCTCTCTCCTTCCTTTCTTGAATAGCGGGGTCACATTTGCTACCTTCCAATCCCCTGGGACCGTTCCAGAATCTAGGGAATTTTGGAAGATCACAACCAATGCATCCACTATCTCTGCAGCCTCCTCTTTTAGAACCCTCGGATGTAGATCATCAGGTCCGGGGGATTTATCGGCTTTAAGTCCCATTAGTTTCTCAAGTACTTTTTCTCTACTGATAATAATTGTTTTCAGTTCCTCACTCTCATTAGACCCATGGTTCCCCACTATTTCTGGTATGTTTTTTGTGTCTTCTGTGAAGACAGATACAAAATATTTGTTTAATAAACCCATTTCCTGATTCCCCATTATAATTTCTCCTGTCTCAGCCTCTAGGGGACCAGCGTTTACTTTTGCTATTCTCTTCCTTTTTACACACTTGTAGAAGCTCTTACAATCCGTTTTTATATTTCTTGCTAGTTTACTTTCATATTCTATTTTCTCCCTTTTTATCATTTTTTTGGTTGTCCTTTGCTAGTTTCTAAAACTCTCCCAATCCTCAGGTTTACTACTCTTCTTGACAACATTATAAGCCTCTTCTTTTAATCTAATACTATCCTTAACTTCTTCAGTTAGCCACGGATGGATCACTTTTCCCGTGGAGTTTTTAATTCTCAATGGAATGTATATTTGTTGAGAATATTGAAATATTTCTTTAAATGTTTTCCAACCTTTGATTAACGAGGGCAGCCATTCCAGCTGAGGTAAACAAGGGACGGTGACTTTCCGAAGGAGGAACGGGCTTACATTTCTGCACTGATCTCCCAACTTACGATAAATTCTGACAGTCCATCCCAGTGGTCTAAAAGAAATAATATCCAGATGAGAGAAGTGGCCCAGGCATTGCAGAGAGGGGTTAGAAAGGCTCCCCTCCATCCCTGAGAGAGGGACTGAGAGACACCAGTCAGTGTACAGATATCTCCCTGAGAGAGAGGGGACTGAGAGACACCAGTCAGTGTACAGATATCTCCCTGAGAGAGGGACTGAGAGACACCAGTCAGTGTACAGATATCTCCCTGAGAGAGAGGGGACTGAGAGACGCCAGTCAGTGTACAGATATCTCCCTGAGAGAGGGACTGAGAGACACCAGTCAGTGTACAGATATCTCCCTGAGAGAGAGGGGACTGAGAGACACCAGTCAGTGTACAGATATCTCCCTGAGAGAGAGGGACTGAGAGACACCAGTCAGTGTACAGATATCTCCCTGAGAGAGAGGGACTGAGAGACACCAGTCAGTGTACAGATATCTCCCTGAGAGAGGGACTGAGAGACACCAGTCAGTGTACAGATATCTCCCTGAGAGAGAGGGGACTGAGAGACACCAGTCAGTGTACAGATATCTCCCTGAGAGAGAGGGGACTGAGAGACACCAGTCAGTGTACAGATATCTCCCTGAGAGAGGGGACTAAGAGACACCAGTCAGTGTACAGATATCTCCCTGAGAGAGGGACCGAGAGACACCAGTCAGTGTACAGATATCTCCCTGAGAGAGAGGGGACTGAGAGACACCAGTCAGTGTACAGATATCTCCCTGAGAGAGGGACCGAGAGACACCAGTCAGTGTACAGATATCTCCCTGAGAGAGAGGGGACTAAGAGACACCAGTCAGTGTACAGATATCTCCCTGAGAGAGGGACCGAGAGACACCAGTCAGTGTACAGATATCTCCCTGAGAGAGAGGGGACTGAGAGACACCAGTCAGTGTACAGATATCTCCCTGAGAGAGAGGGGACTGAGAGACACCAGTCAGTGTACAGATATCTCCCGGAGAGAGAGGGACTGAGAGACACCAGTCAGTGTACAGATATCTCCCTGAGAGTGAGAGACACCAGTCAGTGTACAGATATCTCCCTCTGAGGGAGAGGGGTCTGAGAGACACCAGTCAGTGTACAGATATCTCCCTCTGAGGGAGAGGGGACTGAGAGACACCAGTCAGTGTACAGATATCTCCCTGAGAGAGGGGACTGAGAGACACCAGTCAGTGTACAGATATCTCCCTGAGAGAGGGACTGAGAGACACCAGTCAGTGTACACATATCTCCCTGAGAGAGAGGGACTGAGACACACCGGTCAGTGTACAGATATCTCCCTGAGAGAGAGGGGACTGAGAGACACCAGTCAGTGTACAGATATCTCCCTGAGAGAGAGGGACACCAGTCAGTGTACAGATATCTCCCTCTGAGGGAGAGGGGACTGAGAGACACCAGTCAGTGTACAGATATCACCCTGAGAGTGAGAGACACCAGTCAGTGTACAGATATCTCCCTCTGAGGGAGAGGGGACTGAGAGACACCAGTCAGTGTACAGATATCTCCCTTGTTTGATGCACTATCTTGCTGTTGTGTGGTGTGCAGGCTGTGCTTTGCCTGCTGTAATAATCTGATTTGATTTTTCTCTCCTCTGGCCGGGCTGCCTGTGATGCAGTGAGAGGTACAGTATTGAAGCCTCCATTATCTCACATTCCTCACACTCCATTCTGTCATCTTCCAATCTCTACAAACACATTTTTGATGAATTTCGTGTCATGCTGTCGAATCTCCTGTGCCTGTACCCCAGCTGCTGCTCGCCCGCAGTCCATTACATTTCATTCATTCCATTCCCGTGAGTAAGTTCACCCCGAGTGTATTCCACCTGTGACGTCCGTGCTGACTGGACACTGGGCTGTCACACTCCCCATCTCTCCACCCCCTTGTATCCTGTCTGGCCCTCACCCCTCACTGTGCCTCAGGCCAGCTCCGCCCTTAATGTTTGTGTCTCGGTCTCTGCTGTTGTCACTCAGTAGAAGCTCATCATTTTCAGTTGTCCCAACGGCTCAGCTTTGTGGCAGCCGGGGCTCAGTGGGCAGCACTCTCGCTTCTGAGTCAGAGGGTCATGGGTTCAAATCCCACTCCAGACACCTGAGCACATTATCGAGGCCGACACTCCCGTGCAGTACTGAGGGAGCGCCGCACTGTCGGAGGGTCAGTACTGAGGGAGCGCCGCACTGTCGGAGGGTCAGTACTGAGAGAGCGCCGCACTGTCGGAGGGTCAGTACTGAGGGAGCGCCGCACTGTCGGAGGGTCAGTACTGAGGGAGCGCCGCACCGTCGGAGGGTCAGTACTGAGAGAGCGCCGCACCGTCGGAGGGTCAGTACTGAGAGAGCGCCGCACCGTCGGAGGGTCAGTACTGAGAGAGCGCCGCACCGTCGGAGGGTCAGTACTGAGAGAGCGCCGCACCGTCGGAGGGTCAGTACTGAGAGAGCGCCGCACTGTCGGAGGGTCAGTACTGAGGGAGCGCCGCACTGTCGGAGGGTCAGTACTGAGGGAGCGCCGCACTGTCGGAGGGTCAGTACTGAGAGAGCGCCGCACTGTCGGAGGGTCAGTACTGAGGGAGCGCCGCACTGTCGGAGGTGCCGTCTTTCAGATGAGACGTTAAACCGAGGCCCCGCCTGCGCTCTTAGGTGGATGTAAAAGATCCCATGACACTATTTCAAAGATGAGCAGGGGAGTTCTCCCCGGTGTCCTGGCCATTATTTATCCATCAAACAACATCACTAAAACAGATTATCTGGTAATTATCACATTGCTGTTTGTGGGATCTTGCTGTGCACAAATTGGTTGCCGTGTTTCCTACATTACAGCAGTGATTACACTTCAACTGTACTTCATTGGCTGTAAAGCGTTTTGGGACGTCCTGAGGTTGTGAAAGGCGCTTTAGATTTGCAAGTCTCTCTTTCTTTCCTTTCTCTCTTTCTTTCCTTTCTCTCTTTCTTTCCTTTCTCTCTTTCTTTCCTTTCTTTCTTTCGTTCCTTTCTTTCTTTCTTTCCTTTCTTTCTTTCGTTCCTTCTTTCTTTCCAATGAAGAGGCGCTGTGTATACATGTTGTGTTTATTTAACACAATTCCTGAATTGAGTCAGGTTGCACGTTCCGTCTCTGTGATTTAACCCTCTTATCTCTTTGAGGTATTTTAATGTATTTTGTATTTTGTTTAGGGATTTTGCGTATGTCGCCAGGGACAAACTGACACGGGTGCTGAAATGTCACGTGTTCCGCTGTGATATCCCAGCAAAGGCCATTGCCACCAGACTGCACGAGATCTGCTCCAAGGTACCGTTCATCCAGAAACAGGCTCACTGAACCTGACTCCCAAGGTACAGGCTGTTCACCTCGGGCACAGGGCTGAACCCGAGCTCGTCTGGGACACAGTCTGTTAAAAACACCGCCATCTACTGTCAATATGTTAATGCTGGTTCATAAATACTTTCAAACTTGTATATTTTCAATAAAGCTGCTGACTGACCTCACAGTCTACGCAGCATAGAGCAGGCTCCCATCAACACAGTCCCTCACCACATCTCTCAAATCTCTCAAAGCACTTCATGTAATGAGTTACTTTGAAGCACAGCGAGATTGCACAAACGAGAATGTGAATTCACCGATTTATATGTTGCCGTCTTTCCGATGAGATGTTAAACCGAGGCCCCGTCTGCCCCCTCAGGCGGATGTAAAAGATCCCATGACTCTATTTGAAGATGAGCAGGGGAGTTCTCCCCGGTGCCCTGGGCCAATATTTATCCCTCAACCAACATCACTAAAAACAGATCATCGGGTCATTATCACATTGCTGTTTGTGGGATCTTGCTGTGCTCAAATTAGCTGCTGCGTTTCCTACATTACAACAGTGACTACACTTCAAAAGATACTTAATTGGCTGTAAAGCACTTTGGGACGTCCTGAGATGGTAAGAGGACCTGTATAAATGTAAGTCTGTCTTTCTTTTTCTTTTGTTTTGGAGGTGTTTGTGGGGGGAGGAATGTTGGTCAGGACCCTGGGAGAACTCCCTGCTCCTCTCCCAACAGTGCCTTGGGATCTTTCACTTCCTACAACAGGTCGATGGAGCATTCGCAATTTTTTTTAATGACATTTAGTGTGATAACAGGGTGCATGTCTGCAGTAAGTCCTGGGTGATAGCTGGGGTGAGGTAGGGGGGAGTTGGGGGGGGTGAGGGGGTTGGAGGGTTTGAGGGGGTGAGGTGGGGGGGGAGTTGGGGGGGGTGAGGGGGTTGGAGGGTTTGAGGGGGTGAGGTGGGGGGTAGAAATTAAACTAGGAGTAGAAGAGAGTAAATAAGGAGAAACTGTTTCCAGTGGCAGGAGGGTCAGTAACCAGAGGACACAGATTTAAGGTGATCGGCAAAAGAATCAGAGGGGAGATGAGGAGAATATTTTTACACAGCGAGTTGTTCTGATCTGGAATTCGCTGCCTGAAAGGGCGATGGAAGCAGATTCAATAATAACTTTCAAAAAGGGAATTGGAGAAATACTGGAAGGGAAAAATTTTGCAGGGTTCTGGGGAAAGAGCAGGGAGTGGGTCTGATTGGATAGATCTTTCAAAGAGCCAGCACAGACACGATGGGCCAAATGGCCTCACTCTGCTGTATGTTCGCAAGTCGCTGCCCTGCTAAAGTATTCATCGTGTGAAATGCTTCAAGATGTTTCAGCAAGGTGATGAACAGCTCTTCCGATCCAGCTTTTATTGTTTTGACCAGGAGCCGGAACATTCCCAGGACCCCAATCCCGGCCTGGCATCAGTCTGTGGCCTGTGGTTTGTGGGTGTTGCCCTCCTCCCCATCCCTCCTCCCCCATCCCTCCTCCCCTCCTCCCCATCCCTCCTCCCCCATCCCTCCTCCCCTCCTCCCCATCCCTCCTCCCCCATCCCGCGCCCCCCCCATCCCTCCTCCCCCATCCCGCGCCCCCCCGTCTCCTCCCCCATCCCGCGCCCCCCCGTCTCCTCCCCCATCCCGCGCCCCCCCGTCTCCTCCCCCATCCCGCGCCCCCGTCTCCTCCCCCATCCCACGCCCCCCCGTCTCCTCCCCCATCCCGCGCCCCCCCGTCTCCTCCCCCATCCCGCGCCCCCCCGTCTCCTCCCCCATCCCGCCCCCCCGTCTCCTCCCCCATCCCGCGCCCCCCCGTCTCCTCCCCCATCCCGCGCCCCCCCGTCTCCTCCCCCATCCCGCGCCCCCCCGTCTCCTCCCCCATCCCGCGCCCCCCCGTCTCCTCCCCCATCCCGCGCCCCCCCGTCTCCTCCCCCATCCCGCCCCCCCGTCTCCTCCCCCATCCCGCCCCCCCGTCTCCTCCCCCATCCCGCCCCCCCGTCTCCTCCCCCATCCCGCCCCCCCGTCTCCTCCCCCATCCCGCCCCCCCGTCTCCTCCCCCATCCCGCGCCCCCCGTCTCCTCCCCCATCCCACGCCCCCCCGTCTCCTCCCCCATCTCTCCTCCCCTCCTCCCCCATCCCGCCCCCCCCGTCTCCTCCCCCATCCCGCCCCCCCCGTCTCCTCCCCCATCCCGCCCCCCCCCGTCTCCTCCCCCATCCCGCCCCCCCCGTCTCCTCCCCCATCCCGCCCCCCCCGTCTCCTCCCCCATCCCGCCCCCCCCGTCTCCTCCCCCATCTCGACCCCCCCCGTCTCCTCCCCCATCCCCCACCCCCCGTCTCCTCCTCCGTCCCCCCCCCCCCCCGTTTCCTCCTCCGTCCCCCCCCGTTTCCTCCTCCGTCCCCCCCCCCCGTCTCCTCCTCCGTTCCCCCCCCCCCCGTCTCTTCCTCCGTCCCCCCCCCGTCTCCTCCACCGATTCCCCCCCCCCCCCCGTCTCCTCCACCGTTCCCCCCCCCTCCGTATCCTCCACCGTCCCCCCACCCTCCTTCCCCCCCCCCCCGTCTCCTCCACCGTCCCCCCCCCCTCCGTCCCCCCCCCCCGTCTCCTCCTCCGTACCCCCCCCCCCCGTCTCCTCCTCCTTTCCGCCCCCTCCCCCGTCTCCTACTCCGTCCCGCCCCCTCCCCCGTCTCCTCCTCCGTCCCGCCCCCCTCCCCCCCGTCTCCTCCTCCGTCCCGCCCCCTCCCCCGGTCTCCTCTCCGTCCCGCCCCCTCCCCCGTCTCCTCCTCCGTCCCGCCCCTCCCCCCCGTCTCCTCCTCCGTCCCGCCCCCTCCCCCCGTCTCCTCCTCCGTCCCGCCCCCTCCCCCGTCTCCTCCTCCGTCCCGCCCCCTCCCCCCGTCTCCTCCTCCGTCCCGCCCCCTCCCCCCGTCTCCTCCTCCGTCCCGCCCCCTCCCCCGTCTCCTCCTCCGTCCCGCCCCCTCCCCCCGTCTCCTCCTCCGTCCCGCCCCCTCCCCCCGTCTCCTCCTCCGTCCCGCCCCCTCCCCCCGTCTCCTCCTCCGTCCCGCCCCCCTCCCCCCGTCTCCCTCCTCCGTCCCGCCCCCTCCCCCGTCTCCTCCTCCGTCCCGCCCCCTCCCCCCGTCTCCTCCTCCGTCCCGCCCCTCCCCCGGCTCCTCCTCCGACCCGCCCCCCTCCCCCGTCTCGCCCCCTCCCCCCGTCTCGCCCCCTCCCCCCGTCTCGCCCCCTCCCCCCGTCTCGCCCCCTCCCCCCGTCTCCTCCCCCATCCCCCCCCCAGTTCTGCCCCTGACAGTTTGCTGTATTTCCGCAGATCATGGCTGACAGGAAAGACACCAAGGCCTCGATGAATGGACTCCTGTTCGACCACTCCAAGCTCGTGGACATCCCGTTCCAAGGTACCTGGCTCCCACCCTTGGCAGGGAATCACCCGCCTGCCTCCATCCCTTGTTCAAACCGTAGGCCGCAATAGTGTAAACCGTAGGCCGCAATAGTGTAAACGTAGCCGCAATAGTGTAAACCGCAGGCCGCAATAGTGTAAACCGTAGGCCGCAATAGTGTAAACCGTAGGCCGCAATAGTGTAAACCGCAGGCCGCATAGTGTAAACCGCAGGCCGCAATAGTGTCCCATGGATCTGCATGTAACCTAACAACTAGCACTGAGTAAATGGGGTGCTGTTTAATGTTGTTCCTGTGACCGAGCGCATTGTGTCAGTTACATTTATGTGAATCTATTGAGAAGGATTTTGAGGTTGACTTGGTTAAAGATTATTGGATTGATTTATATACATTGTTTGGATCCCATGTGTCTTACACACTCGCCCCCAGTCCGCGTTCCCCCCCCGGCCCGTGTTGCCCCCCCCCCGGCCCGCGTCCCCCTGGCCCACGTTCCCCCCCCCCCCCCGGCCCGCGTTCCCCCCCCCCCCCCCCCGGCCCGCGTTCTCCCCCACCCCCCCCCCCCGGCCCGCGTTCTCCCCCACCCCCCCCCCCGGCCCGCGTTCTCCCCCCACCCCCCCCCCGGCCCCGACGTTCTCCCCCCGGCCCCGCGTTCCCCCCCCCACTGCCTGCGTTCCCAGTGTGTGCTGCCCTCTCTCCTCCCCCACTCCCCAGTGCAGTTTCCTTCTTTCCTGATGGTGCTGACTCAGTGAGTGGGAGTTAGAACATAAGAACATAAGAAATAGGAGCAGGAGTAGGCCAATCGGCCCCCTCGAGCCTGCTCCGCCATTCAATAAGATCATGGCTGATCTGATCCCAACCCACAAATCTAAATTCATGTCCAATTTCCTGCCCGTTCCCCGTAACCCCTAATTCCCTTTACTTCTAGGAACTGTCTATTTCTGTTTTAAATTTATCTAATGATGTAGCTTCCACAGCTTCCTGGGCAGCAAATTCCACAGACCGACCACCCTCTGAGTGAAGAAGTTTCTCCTCATCTCAGTTTTGAAAGAGCAGGCCCCTTATTCTAAGATTATGCCCCCTAGTTCTAGTTTCACCCATCCTTGGGACATCCTTACCGCATCCACCCGATCAAGCCCCTCACAATCTTATATGTTTCAATAAGATCGCCTCTCATTCTTCTGAACTCCAATGAGTAGAGTCCAATCTACTCAACCTCTCCTCATATGTCCACCCCCTCATCCCCGGGATTAACCGAGTGAACTTTCTTTGTACTGCCTCGAGAGCAAGTATGTCTTTTCTTAAGTATGGAGACCAAAACTGTATGCAGTATTCCAGGTGCGGTCTCACCAATGCCTTATATAACTGCAGCAATACCTCCCTGTACATTTCCATGGCCACTGGCTGCCCTCTGGTGCCTCACCCAGGCTGCCCATTCTTCATTTGAGGGTCCGGTATTCCGGCCGGCTAGCCCTGCAGCTGGACACGTGGCAGGGTTGGGCTAACAGCTGTAACTCTGTCCTTGCTACCGCCTATCCCAGATTCCTGGCTCAGAAGGGAGGCCAATCTCCACCTTGTGAGTAATTATTGTTCCAACGGTAGACGTAATACAGGAACCGGCCCTGTGGCCTCGCTTCTGCCAGTGCAGTGCAAGTCTCCCTATCAGCTGACCTGTTACTCTCTGCCTCTCTCCTGACCCTCCCCATGGGAACTTCTCATTGGCCACAAAAAAGGGCAGCACCTCGAGAGAACCAGGTCCTACCTCAATTTCCCGCCCTCTCCCTAGCATTTGACCCTGAAGTGCCCTCCGAGGCTCAGGAATTTCAAAGCAGGAACCTTGGCCTGGGGCACTAAGGCCAGTTGTAGCCCCACCCTCGACTAAAGTCTGTCACTCAGCGCAGACTGGGATGGAACCTGGGACAATGTGGGGGGGTCCTTGTATCTCAGCAGCACACCGCCTAACTCTGCGTACAGGGTGTGCTGGTTATATCACTGGACTAATAATCCAGAGAACGTGAGTTCAAAATCCCACCGAGGGCAGTGTGAGAATTTGAATTAAGTTTTAAAAATCTGGAAATAAAAATCTGGTCTCAGTAAAAAGTGACCATGAAGCTGTCGGATTGTCGTAAAAACCCAACTGGTTCATTAATGTCCTTTGGGGAAGGAAACCTGCCGTCCTTCCCCGGTCTGGGCCTATATGTGACTCCAGTCCCCACACCAACATGGGGTTGACTCTTAACTGCCCTCTGCAGTGACCCAGCAAACCCCTCAGTTTGTATCAAACTCACTCCCAATGGTTCAAGAAGGCAGCGGCTCACACCCCACCCTCTCAGGGTAACTGGGGGTGGGCAATAAATGCCGGACCTGCCAGTGACGCCCACATCCCCAGAATGCACTGACAGTAAAATTTCAAAAAAATATGTAAAATAATGAATTTGACCTTCAGTGTGAATAAAAACCTGTTATTGTGTGACATGAAATCTGTTGGAGCTGGAATACTGCTGGCATTGACTGGCATGGGTCCGTCTCCGAGGGGTGTGATGGAATGCTGCTGGCATTGACCCGTCTCCGAGGGGTGAGCTGGAATGCTGCTGGCATTGACCCGTCTCCGAGGGGTGAGCTGGAATGCTGCTGGCATTGACTGGCATGGGTCCGTCTCCGAGGGGTGAGCTGGAATGCTGCTGGCATTGACCCGTCTCCGAGGGGTGAGCTGGAATGCTGCTGGCATTGACTGGCGTGGGTCTGTCTCCGAGGGGTGAGATCCTTGCTGGGGCAGCAGGCTACCTGGCACCAGCTGAAGGCGGTGAGGGTTTGGGCGTCTCGATGCCGAGCTGAGCCTGGTGAATCGTAGCCATTGCTGATTGATGTCCTCGGCAACTCTTCGTGGGAAGGTTACCGTATCTTAGCGACCGTGTCTTTGTATCAGCCTCGTACGATTCACTCTAAATCTTTCTTTCTGTTTGTGTGTGTTGTGTGTTCTCCCTCTCTCGTCTCCAGTCGAGTTCCCAGCCCCAAGAACGAGTTGGTTCAGAGGTTCCAGGTGCTGTATTTGGGAAACATCCCAGTGACCAAACCTGTAGGTAAGAAAAGAAACTCAGCCATTTAACGGCAGAAGTGTTGCTCCTCACCCCCCAACCCTCATCCCTCATCCCCCAACCCTCATCCCTCACCCCCCAACCCTCATCCCCCAACCCTCATCCCTCATCCCCCAACCCTCATCCCTCACCCCCCAACCCTCATCCTCATCCCCCAACCCTCATCCCTCACCCCCCAACCCTCATCCCCCAACCCTCATCCCTCATCCCCCAACCCTCATCCCTCATCCCCCAACCCTCATCCCTCATCCCCCAACCCTCATCCCTCATCCCTCACCCCCCAACCCTCATCCCTCATCCCCCAACCCTCATCCCTCACCCCCCCAACCCTCATCCCTCATCCCCCAACCCTCATCCCTCACCCCCCCAACCCTCATCCCCCAACCCTCATCCCCCAACCCTCATCCCTCATCCCCCAACCCTCACCCCTCACCCCCCAACCCTCATCCCCCAACCCTCATCCCTCATCCCCCAACCCTCATCCCTCATCCCCCAACCCTCATCCCTCACCCCCCCAACCCTCATCCCTCATCCCCCAACCCTCATCCCTCACCCCCCCAACCCTCATCCCTCATCCCCCAACCCTCATCCCTCACCCCCCAACCCTCATCCCCCAACCCTCATCCCTCATCCCTCATCCCCCAACCCTCATCCCTCACCCCCCAACCCTCACCCCCCAACCCTCATCCCTCACCCCCCAACCCTCATCCCTCACCCCCCAACCCTCATCCCTCACCCCCCAACCCTCACCCCTCATCCCCCAACCCCTCATCCCTCACCCCCCAACCCTCATCCCTCACCCCCCAACCCTCATCCCTCACCCCCCAACCCTCATCCCTCACCCCCCAACCCTCATCCCTCACCCCCCAACCCTCATCCCTCACCCCCCAACCCTCATCCCTCACCCCCCAACCCTCATCCCTCACCCCCCAACCCTCATCCCTCACCCCCCAACCCTCATCCCTCACCCCCCAACCCTCATCCCTCACCCCCCAACCCTCATCCCTCACCCCCCAACCCTCATCCCTCACCCCCAACCCTCATCCCTCACCCCCAACCCTCATCCCTCACCCCCCAACCCTCATCCCTCACCCCCCCAACCCTCACCCCCCCAACCCTCACCCCCCAGCCCTCATCCCTCACCCCCCAGCCCTCATCCCTCACCCCCCAACCCTCATCCCTCACCCCCCAACCCTCATCCCTCACCCCCAACCCTCATCCCTCACCCCCCAACCCTCACCCCCCAACCCTCATCCCTCACCCCCCAACCCTTACCCCTCACCCCCCAACCCTTACCCCTCACCCCCCAACCCTCATCCCTCACCCCCCAACCCTCACCCCCCAACCCTCACCCCCCAACCCTCACCCCTCACCCTCCAACCCTCACCCCTCAACCCTCACCCCTCAACCCTCATCCCTCACCCCCCAACCCTCATCCCTCACCCCCAACCCTCATCCCTCACCCCCCAACCCTCACCCCCCAACCCTCATCCCTCACCCCCCAACCCTCACCCCTCACCCCCCAACCCTCACCCCTCACCCCCCAACCCTCACCCCTCACCCCCCAACCCTCATCCCTCACCCCCCAACCCTCACCCCCCAACCCTCATCCCTCACCCCCCAACCCTCATCCCTCACCCCCCAACCCTCATCCCTCACCCCCCAACCCTCATCCCTCACCCCCCAACCCTCATCCCTCACCCCCCATCCCTCATCCCTCACCCCCCAACCCTCATCCCGCACCCCCCAACCCTCATCCCGCACCCCCCAACCCTCATCCCTCACCCCCCAACCCTCATCCCTCACCCCCCAACCCTCATCCCTCACCCCCCAACCCTCAATCCTCACCCCCCAACCCTCATCCCTCACCCCCCAACCCTCATCCCTCACCCCCCAACCCTCATCCCTCACCCCCCAACCCTCATCTCTCACCCCCCAACCCTCATCTCTCACCCCCCAACCCTCATCTCTCACCCCCCAACCCTCATCCCTCACCCCCCATCCCTCATCCCTCACCCCCCAACCCTCATCCCTCACCCCCCAACCCTCAACCCTCACCCCCCAACCCTCATCCCTCATCCCTCACCCCTCATCCCTCACCCCCTAACCCTCATCCCTCACCCCTCATCCCTCACCCCCCAACCCTCATCCCTCACCCCCCAACGCTCATCCCTCACCCCCCAACCCTCACCCCCCAACCCTCATCCCTCACCCCCCAACCCTCACCCCCCAACCCTCACCCCCAACCCTCACCCCCCAACCCTCACCCCCCAACCCTCACCCCCCAACCCTCATCCCTCACCCCCCA